>NW_010230777.1:0-21615 GCF_000690775.1 Eurypyga helias
GGGGTGGAGGCAGGGGAGGGCCTTGACACCTCTTCTGAGGACACCGCTGTCTCGAGATGAGATGAACGTACACATCCAAGATTTTTATTTTGTATTATTTCTTCGTTCAAAGGAAGCCAGCGGGGGTGGAGGGGAGGCGATGTGTGTGGGAAGGGTGCGTGAAAGGTAGACCCTGGGAAACAAGCCCGTGGAATCGTGCGGCGCAACACCAAACACGTATTTCTTCTGCATCTTCAATGTCATTCGTGTAGCGTTCAAAGCACATCTGTTCTCAACTTCTGCTGGGGGGTTGTATTATTTTTTTTTTCTTGTGGCCGAGATTTGGGCCGGGGGGTGGCGGGAGGGGGATGTCTGCCTGTGATGCACGCGACGATGATGAATGGGTACGTGACCCGTGCTCCTGCTTTCCCTGGTACTCCCGAGCGCTGATCCCATCAGCAAAAGCAGTTCTCGATGCAGATGCTCCTCTGGCAAGTTGGATTTTTCCCTTCTCGGGGCCAGGCAAAAAGAAATGATTGTGCATTAGCCGTGGTGAAAGCCGGCGTTTGCACAAACACCCCCTGCCATGGCACGCGTGGGTGAACAAGTTGGGGAGGGGGACACCGAATCCATGCAGGCAGAGACAGAACGGGTGGTTTTTTTCCGTAACGTGAAGGAGCAAGGCTCAAATCGCCCGGACTCTGTTAATGCAGAGGAAAAACGTTTGCTTCCGAGGTTGTGCAGGGCTGGGACTGCCGAAAGGGGCTGAAAAGGAGCTCTGCAGCCCGGCTCACGTTCGGTGAAATAAGGGAGCTTTCTCTCCTGTTGATTGCTAATCCCGCTGACACCCGGCTCCTGCTTTTTAAGGCACGCTGGATGGCGTGGTCAGCGTGGAGCTGATTCCCCAGATCTGACCAGAGTAAGAATTAACTCCATGGGATCTGTGGGCTCGCCTCCACGAGGGTGTCTTTTTGCATTCCCACTACAGCTATTGCAAACACCATTAAAATTAATCTCGGATGCAGTGATGGGACTAATACTGGAAAGCGTTGTTTTAGCGGGGTTTGCCTGCAGCTAAATCGCTTCCTGCTGGGAAGAAGTTTATACGGGCGGACAGAGGAGGAGGACCCAGGTCGATGCACGTTGGGTGCGTAATGCACGGAGCCTGGTTTCCTGCGTAATCATGGATACGTGCTGCAATTGCATGTAGCGTAATCGGGATTGTACTTCATGTAGAGGCTGTCGTGGCTGTTGCTCAGCAGCTGGAAGCGAAGTCGTAGGGAATAGAGGGGGCAGGTTGGAGCTGTAGAGAAATCCTCGTCCTGAATGCGTTAGGTAATCTGGGTTTTGATTTGGGGGATAACACAGTTCCCGTAGGGGTTTCTTTTCCTAAATGTTGGGAAGACTTGCCATTAAGATGATTGATAAGTAACATTTTATGGAGAAATATACCTCGGGCTCTGAGTTTAGCAAGATTGTCTCTTCATTTTGTCAGGATTGTGGGAGAAGTAACTTGTTGGTTTTAAGCAGTCTGGGTGGGGTATTCGTCTTCTGTTCATGTCCTCGGTTCTCCTATTCGGAGAGTGAATCGTGACCAGGCAGGAGTGCTGGGGAGGCGATGCAAGTGCTGATGGGGGGCAGCTTAATGATATTCCTGTTTCTTTGTGGTTGTTTTTTTTCTCAGCTGAGAACCACAGGCTGTGTTTATGCTACCTGCCTTCAGTGGCTGCTGGAAAGTGTATGGTATGCATTGTAAAAACGCACCTATGTGTAGACACGTGTATGTATGTATAGATTTGTAATTACTGCTGTAAGTAGTATGATCTCAAATGGCATTCCCACTGATAAAAATCAGGTCCTGGGGTTTTTACCTTTATAAATCTACAATTTTCACCTTTCATCACAAATATGGAGGACTAGAACAATTTAGCCAGGCTGTCCAAGGAGTAAAGGATACCAGTTGGGCAACTGATGCTGGCTCTCGAGCCGCTGCATTGCAAGCTGCAGAAGGGTTTTTCATTGAGGAGGAATGTTGCACTGCTGTGGTTTTGCTGGAAATAGGCTGAAGGCGGGTTCGGTCGTCAGAGCTTGCCAGGGCTGTTGCTTTGACTGAAGCCATTCAGCTGTGTAAATTCCAGAGGCACAGTTGAAGTTTTCATAGCTCGGATAGTTGCACAAGTAGTATTAATGACAATTAAGAGTATAACTTCTGTGTCTGGTGCACCTTTCTCTAACCTCTGTTGTAAGTGGGTTAGTGGGTCAGGATTGCTGTCCTGGAGTAGAAGGGTTACAGTGTAAAGTATGATCCTTTGCATTGCGGCGTGCTATTAAAGAAAACATTATTGGATTCCATTGGATTAACAGTATGTGGAGTTTGAGCTAAAATGAATGCTGATCAGCTGGAAATCGCTCTGTGCCTGTAAAACTGTCAGTAAGGGTGAGTTTTGTGACTTGAATGAAATATGTTTGTGGGTTTTGCTTTTAAAACTGATTTGGATAAATGCTTAGAAGAAAAACATTCTGTAAAAAAACCAACCAAACAAACCAGAACAACCCTTGTCACTGTTTTGACATTAAAAACACCTTGTGTACGTGTGTGATTAAAAGAAAAAATTCCTAAAATTTAGGGGAAGACTCGACATCTTGTTTATTAGTGGAAAGACCAAATCTATGAGTTGTTCATCTTCTGGCATGCCCGGAGGTGGAAGGATGAATCAATGGGTTTAAATGGAGTATGTGGTATTTAATGACTACATGATGAGTGGGTTTAGGCTCTCCTAAAATACTTTGTTCTGGGATGAACTGTGAGTTAGATACTACTTCGGGTAGTTCAGATACTCAGGCAGCTACACAAAGATAACTGCCCAAGCCTCCTTGAAGCTGGGAGACATCTGCTTGTCAAATGACAGATGAACGAGAAGCTGCTGACCCGATGCTGCCTTAATGCCCTGGTTTGGGATGTTCAGCTCTGTAAAGCCTTCGCATAAATTTACTGCCTGCCCTGGCACACTGGAATATTTTTTTTTCTTCAGCTTTTTCTGGTTAGCTTGTCTGGCAGCTAAGTTTTTCCTTTTAGCCAAGTTTTAACAGCTTGCTTTTATAGTATGGAGTTTTGTCAGCTTTTGACAAGTTGGCAGAGGGAAGACATTCTGGGATAGATGATAAATATGTTCTCCCTACAAAATCAGGTCTGGGGTATAACATTGTTTTTTTCCAGCGAGGTGGTTCTCCCTTCCAAAACTCTTACCTGCTCTTCCTCCTTTCCTAAGAGTTTTCTGTGGGATCTTTGTAAGTAAGCACCAGGTTGTAGAGGTCCAGAGACATTGAATCTGAAGTGCAAGGTAGGTAGGTTGTCTGTGCAGAAAAATAATAATCATCCTTGTAATTATGGAAAAAAGGCCTTATTCCTTGGGTAGGGTCTCCATTGGTTGCGGGGTGGTGACGAGGCTCCGTGTCTTATTGAGTGCTACCCACTAGAGGGGGTCAAACCACAGATGTTGGAGCAGATCTGCTGTGCCAGCCTTGGGAGGACAGGGGTTTCTCCAAACCTTTTCTTGGGAGAAATAATGAGCTGCCCTGACCTGGTGGGAACTGGCCTTCCCATGCAATTCAGTGTTTCTGGACTGCATGGCTTGGGCAGGTGGGTGAGCAGGATTTGGAGGAGAAACTGGTGTTTGGTTTCCTCCTGGATGTGTGGATGCTGTTGAGGAAGGGCCATGTGAGCACAAGGTGCCTGGTGAGGAGGGTGGTTGTGCAGTGACAGCAGCTCATCACCTCTCCACGGTGGTATGTGGGGAGAAGGAAGGGGAAGCAGAAATGCTTTGGGGAAATGACGTTGTTCTTACTGGAACTGGCTTCCAAGGCAAGGACACTGGTGCCAGGGTGATCATCTCCAGGAGCCTGAAAACTATCAGGGAAGACGGCTGGTTTGCAGTTGGGTTGCAGGCTGCTTTCATAAGTGCTGCTGCCCACGTGGGCTTTGACCAGAACATCCCTTTTCAGTTGCTCAGGCTTCATGCTGAACTCTAGGAGAAGCAGTCATGGCTTTTTTTTCCCAGGTGCCCTACAGCTTTATCTCTAATGCCAGTGGCAACCTTAAAGTGCCTTTCCTGGTGGAGGGGAGGCAGGGTGCCGAGGAAAGACAGCTCACCCTTTCTCTACGCTAAAATTATAAGCTCTGTATTTTCCACCTTTCTAGACGCTTCCATTTTGCTTTTAGCTGCATTGAGCTAGCTTTATTCCTTGCAGTGGTTCTCCTCTCAGTACAAATGTAGGTTATTCAGGGAGCATTTCCTTTAATGAAAAGGATGGAGGTAGAACTGATGGTGATAAAGCATCCCTTTGGAGGAGAGCTGCTTTCGCTGTCTTGAGATTGCAAGGAACAGAAATTGGACGTCAAATGTGTAATTTTCCTTGGGGAATGAAGGTGAAACTATGGAGAAGTCTGGATCCCTCACAGAACTTCTCCCTGTACTTTTCATGTTCTTTCCCTTGAATCCTGACTTGATTTTTAGCACCTCACTGTCACGAAAATCAGCAGTAGTATAAGTCAGGGTTTTAACACCTGAAAGGCAGGAGGAACTGTGAATCAGAGTAATGCTTTGCTGTAGCTAGAGATAAAATTAAATTGTAATTAAAGGTGTAAGCAAAGAACATCTGCCAAATATTGTTACATCATAGACGCACCTTTTTCTGATGTGCTGGGATTCAGACTGAAACCCTAGTCTGCTACGAGTGCTTTAAGGCACTGAGATGCTTTTCCAAACCAGATCCTAAGAAAAAGGGGGAAGAGCTTTCCTGGGAAGAAAGATCCTTAGAAAATCATCAAACCTAGATGCAGTCTGGTGTTGGAAGGAGCAGCTTGCTGCATTTCTAACCCTGGGGAGCAGAACAGCATGATCTTTGCATAGCGGTTCAACAGGCATATCACATTTCCTTGGGGACTGTGGGTGTCAAGGATGCTTCAAAAATCTCCTGGGCTGTGGGACTGAGCATTTGGCTGTGTCCCAGGGCAGCTGGTAGCAGCTCCCTGCAGCTTCCCTTAGCTAGATTTTTACTTTTTTGCAACTCCCCCAACTCCCGGAATTTGTATTGCTCACCACCCTATATTCCAGTTTCATTGAATCATGGAATGGTTTGGGTTGGAAGGGACCTTAAAGATCATCTAGTTCCAATCCCCCTGCTATGGGCAGGGACACCTTCCACTAGACCAGGTTGCTCCAAGCCTCATCCAGCCTGGCCTTGGACACTCCCAGGGATGGGGCATCCACAGCTTCTCTGGGCAACCTGTCCCAGTGCTTCCTCACCCTCTCTGGGAAGAATTTCTTCCTGATGTCCAATCTAAATCTGCCTGTTTTCAGTTTAAACCTGTTACCCCTTGTCCTGTCACTACATGGGGTTTCATGGGAGAAGTGCCACGCGTTGCTGTTTGTCCACCTTTAGGCAAATCTGACCCATGGACTGAGTGGATATATTTAAAATATGTCCCTGATTGGATGGCTGAGCTGTGTTCTGTGTCTGCTTTTGTTATTTCACTAGAAATGGGTGTGTTATTCCTTCCATCAGTGTCTCGAAGATCTAGCTGAACCAGCAGCCCCATTAGAGCAAACTCGGATCTTGGCCAGGGGACAAAAAATAGAGCGGAAGGCCATCTTAAATGTGTCCCCAAAGCTATAATGGGACCTGAAGACTGTGCTTCTCCTCACATCGCCTTTCTTCTGAAATCCGTGAGAGCTCAGGTTCACCTATGAAATATTCACAGGCTGTCCTTAAGTGACTTCAGCTGCACAGAAGATCTTTTGCAGAATTGGCAGCTTTGCAGAAACCTCCAGTATTCAAGCCCAGAGCCTTTATTGTGAAGACCTCCTCTTCCTCTGCTCCCTTCTGCCTGAACGGTTGCACGTTATGATGATTTGATTTACCTGCTGCAGAGGCTGTTGAGGATTTTTGCATCCCAGATAATTAATTATCTGTGTATAGGATGGGTTGAGGGAATAGGCATGTTCTCACTTGTCCCAAAACCCCATGGGAACTAGGACTAAGACAGGAGCGCATCATAAACGCTGCCTTAGTGCCCTGCTGTAGATGACCTGTGAACGGGGACTGAGAAGAACAAACCTGTTGTGAACAGGCTTAAATTAGCACTGCAGAGGTCTGCGCTCACGCTGGAAAAACTCAATAAGCTGTTGTGCTATATCACCCTTTCTGCCTTTGCAGGTCATCTTGATGCAGGAAAAATTTGCCGTAAAAACCCCCACCACATTGTCGGAACTCATTAAAAACTCTTCAGGAGCCACAATGCAAAAGACTTTGGCACCTGGAGTTGCCTTTATCACCTTTCTAATTAAACCTGTGGAAAAATCAAATCAAAGCCAAGTGAGAGAGAAGCGTGGCCGGCTGCTGGAACCTCTTCCAGCTCGCAGGTCTCACTTGGGGTTTTCTGTAGGGCAGCAGTGGGGCAGGGCTATGGGCCCTGCTTCTGCCTGCGTGATGGGGCACTGGACTTCACAGCTCTACAAAAAGTGAAGCAGTGATGGGCTTCCCCATCCTTTCAGTGGAGTGGCTCAGGTTTGTCTACTAAAGCAGGGGAATGCCAAGTATCCCTGGGAGTTTGCAGAGAATTCCGTTGTCTGGGAAAAATCACAGTTTCCCCGTTTTCTATTGCAAAAGAACAGTTTAAGTTTTCAGGCTTGGTTCCCACACACAGGCAGTCCTGGATGATAGGACTGGCAGTAACACGTTGCCTGATGCACCAAACACAGAAGACAGCAGTAAAGCACCGGGAGTGGTTTTGAGTTTGGGATTGGAATTCATCCCAGTTATGTCTAAGCGAGGGAAAAAAAGAGCAACGGAGGCCGATGTTGTTGAAGTAAAAATTGTAAAGAGTGGTATAAGCAGAAGGCATTTAAATAATGTAAACAGTCTGGCTTGGGAGGAAGGATGGGAGGCATTCCAGAAACAAAGGGAAAATAGTTTTAAAACATGGCTAAAAATACACCAACTCTTGAATTCCAGAGATTATCTCAATTAGTGCTTTTTCAATATATCTTTACAACAGAATTGGAGGAGTTCACAAAAGATAATAAAGGCTATGAGATACGGAGAAGTGATATTAATTTGTTTAATTAAAAGGATGAAGGGCTCCCTAAAATAAGATTCACTTATCTTCTGTTGCAGGCAGGAACGAGGTTATATTCAGAAAATCGTGGCTTGTAGTGTTGTAGCGTGGGGAAAGCATGGTGAGAGCCAGGGCTGGGAGCAAGAGCCCCTTCTTCAGCCTCAGCAGTTGCTTGCTCAGTTACTTTCAAGAGCAAATCCCTTCCCATGGGATTAATGTGCTATTAGAGCAAAATGCAATGATTTACATTTCCAAGAGGATTTTGTTTGATGTTTGAGGAGCAGAAATTAGACATTTTCCTCCAATTAAAAAAAAAAAAAAATCTATTTCAGACAGCAGAGCTTTCGGGTGGAGGCAAACACGCTTTTAACTGGGCAGCGGAGAGGGTGGGGAGGCCCTGGGACAGGTTGCCCAGAGAAGCTGTGGATGCCCCATCCCTGGAAGTGTCCAAGGCCAGGCTGGATGAGGCTTGGAGCAACCTGGTCTAGTGGAAGGTGTCCCTGCCCATGGCCGGGGGGTTGGAACTAGATGGTCTTTAAGGTCCCTTCCAACCCAAAGCATTCTGTGATTCCATGATCTGTATGGATGTGCTTGATGTCAGAATGTATGTCCAGCCTCAGCTCTGCAAATACACCCCTTGGTGTGAGGGAGAAGCATGTATTTATTTCCAGCCATATTTTAAGAAGTGTAGGGAGAGGCAGAAGAGGCCAGGGAGGAGAGAAGACCCTCGCACAGCTCTAAATTAAATTAGCCCCCCTGGATGTATATTAAAATGTTAAGTAGCACTAAGCTCTGTATCCCAGCTCAGCAATATTTCGAGGCACTTTACTGCTTTAATGGAGGGATAAAATAGAACCTGCAATTATAGTAATTTTTTCTAATTGAATATTTTGCTTTATTCTTTCCCTTTCAAAGCGTGACTGTAAGTACTAGCCTTCATAAAGCTTTGGAAATATTTATACTTTCCCTTTCTAGCAATGGGTGTAAATACACTTTTTCTTGGGCAGACCGTTCCAGTCCCTCGTGTCTCAGGAGCAGAACAGCTCTGGAAAGGGTGGGCAATAAGCATTTCTCTCCTTGCTTTAACCATCTTGCCATTGTCATGGGGAAATACTGGTTTCCCATCTGGTGGAATGCAGAATGCGGTGTTGCGGGTTAAATGCGACACTGTACGTGGGCTTGATTTTGTCAGGTGTCTTTTTAATTAATTTCTTGTCCACGCAGGGCTAGTGCTCAACAGCTACAGCCAGTTTTTTATCCCCAGGCCACGTTCTGTGTGGGTGGATGAGATCCTTGATTACTGCCACCTAGGCGGAGTGTGGGGAGGGGGATAGGGAAAAGCACCTTCTGGGTCTTGCTTGAGCAAGATGTAACTGGCAGGTAAAAGCAAAAGCTGAAGGACAGAGTCCTTGCCCAAGCCCGATTGAGAGTGGTGGGGTAGGGATGCCGACGGTAGGGACAGGGAATTAAACTTCAATCGCTGATGGTATAATTAGGTGTGGATTGAGGTTTCTGAAGTAGCCATCTTCGGTGACACAAAATGCCAGCTTTTCAAACGTAAGTTCTTACCTTCAGCTCAAGCCTCAAGCAGGCAAAAAAATGCAGATGAATTAACATAATAATTGCATTGTGCATTCTCTGCACTGAATCTGTGGTTTAAAGAGGGAGATTTGCTGATACGTCATGCTACTCCCGCAATGGGATGCTATCAGTTTTACGCTGTTGCAATAGCTGTCTTCTCATCTAACGGGGACTTTTGATCCAATAAACTGCTTATCTTGTTGCTGATACTTCCTCCATGCTACCCCTGCGTCGGGATGCTATCAGTTTTACGCTGTTGCAATAGCTGTCTTCTCATCTAACGGGGACTTTTGATCCAATAAACTGCTTATCTTGTCTAGTTGTCCTTTCATCTAGCATGGGTGGTGTGTGATGGCTGATTGAAGGCGCGGTGTTGTGGCTCATTTATGAATATTAATTAGGAATGGCAATAATTTGGAACAGCGTGCACCGATGAGACTCGACGCACTGACTGCAGAAATGCATCTGCTCCTCCCTCGCGGGAGACTTGCGGCCAGGTGTCCTCTCCCAGGGAGGATGCGAACTCAGGTTGGGGTGTGAAGGCACCGCCTACGGCGTGTTGGCTTGGTGATACAGCAAGAGGTTGCTGTGACACTTTATTTCGCAGCGTTTGTTACGACTGGGCTGGGGAAGAAAGGGTTTCTTTGGGGAGAACTGCAGCAGTGCCTTGCCAAGTCATGTGCATCGGGCACGGAGGTTTGAGGCTTTCGCATCGGCACGTGGCTTTGTCAAAAGACAGCGCGACGGGCTTCTGCGCCCTTGTTTTTGTGAAGGACGTGCTTTTCTCCTGAATGCTTAATCTTACCTTAGTCAGTCCTGTTCCGTTGTCATGTGCTGACGTAAATGCATCATACCACCGATGCCAGGAAAGGCTCCAGCCCAAAATCTGGTGCAGCCTGCTTTTGGATGCTACGGGAGCCTTCTCTGTTGGTCCGTCCAATTGCTTTCCTCCGCTCTCTCAAATAACAGACCCAGGAAATCCTACCATCTGCACTCATCAAGCGTAGACCCCTCTTCGTCTCTCCTGCTGCAAACTAACCCTCAGTGGCCACATCTCCACTTGCAAGCTGAGTAATGGCAGGGTTTGTCCTCTGGCCCTGAGATGGGCTGGCATAGCGTGGCTGTTCCCATTGTGTTAAGCTTTTGTGGCTTTTGGGAGAGGGTGGCTGCTTCCATGCTGCCATCTGGGAATGGTTTCTGGGCCGTGCTGGCTCCTGAGCAGTGCCGAGGAGCTACTGGAGTGAGGACTGGTAGGTCCTGGCCAAAATTGCGCCAGGGATGGTCCTATATGGCCTCAATTTGTGCCAGGGAAGGTTTAGATTGGATATTAGGGAAAATTTCTTGACTGTAAGGGTTGTTGGGCATTGGAAGGGGCTGCCCAGGGCAGTGGTGGAGTCACCATCCCGGGAGGGATTTAAAAGATGTGTGGATGTGGTGCTGAGGGACATGGTTTAGTGGTGGGCTTGCCAGTGTTAGGTTAAAGGTTGTCTTTTCCAACCTAAAAGATTCCATAGCAGTTGAGCTGCAGATGCTGCAGTGTCCTAACATCCAAGAAGGAACCCAGAAGGATGCAACAGTTAGAGTTAATTGTTATTTTTTTGTGAGAATATGTGGGTTTTTTCTTCCAGCTGGTGAAGGTGAATCCAACCTAGCAATACCTACTTCCAGCTTTCAGATGTAGCCACATGGTTTACCTGTTTGGGTCTAAATTTATTTTATGACCCATGTGTATGATCCAGTAGTGGAGCCCACATCACTCCATTGGATTAGACTGTAAATATCACCTTTGGGAGCTTTATATTCAGTGGGACACTTTAGTATTAATGCTCCAGGGCAAAATCCAGGTGAGCAGTGGAGAAAGGAGAATTTCCTAGGCATGTCTGTGTAGCTGACACCCAAACACTCGTGTCCTTGTGAAACCTGTCCAGCTTGGATGCTGATGGGGGAGGACGTGGTTCGTCTCTCCTGCTTTCTTCAGTGTGCTTTGCTCTGCTGTGAGGTCCCGGTGGGGTTAGGTGGGACCATCCTGGGAGTATGGGACAGGCAGTGAGCCAGAAACGTGGATTTCTGGGGTCAACCATCTTCACCCAGACCCAATTGAACCTAATTTGTGGATTAATTTTTTTTAAAGTGAGCTGAGCAATTAGCTGATTTACTTTAAAACTCCTCTGAGCCTTTAAAAACAGTGGTTTGAAAATGGGTTGATTATTCTGCTCTCTTCAGAGCAAGGTATTTGGAAGAGCTGTCTCCCAGAGGCATGTTCCGCTCAGCCCACAGGCACTCCGGAGTGCCGCGACGTGTCACACACGCTCAGTGTCACAGATCACTCCCGTCTGCCTGTCGCTTGCTTTAAGCAGGGCATGATGGCTGTCTGAGGGCGATGGTCTTGATCCGCGGCTTCGCTTTGGCCTTTTCCTTGTTCCTGGCGTGGCTGGGTTGGGTCTGTGAACCAGCACACGCTTTGCTTCCCAATTGTGTGCTTTACATCTGGGATAATAAAACATCAAAGGGAACTATCTTGTTGTGGATACAGAAAAATCAGGACGCTCGGTAGGACTTCAGGGAGTAATAAATTTGTTCTATATTTAATCTCATATTTATCGCAGTGTCAGTGTGAGACCACTTCATTTTACTACTTTAACTGTATCTAAGAATAACCAAATGCTTGAAATATTGAGAAAGTGGCTAATACCTGGTGGTAGCTGTTGGGATCCAGCTTTAATAGTTATTGATTCGTTTCAAGAAGCTCCCAGCAATATCACATCTAAGCTACTGTATGTTGGGAGTTAAAATCCTGCCAGTTATTTAAGATTAGAATTGTAAATTTTCAACTTGCTCATCCTTCAGTAGATGAATACAGCCAGGACTTTCATTTATGGTTTTGCAAAAAATTATGGCTGATCTGCTGCAGTGTTTTTGCGTGAAAACCTTGGCATCCTGAAGTTGAAAATGAGGATTTCCTCAGCTTCTCTAAAATTGGCGTGGCTTCTCTTGGGATGCAAACACCACTTTGAAATCTGCTTGTCAGGCAAGGAACACAAGAGGCGAACGAACCCTGCAGGGATGGTCTTTCTGATGCTTCCCTGTGTCTCAGAATGTGCAGATGAGTCTGCAGGGCTGGGCTGAAAAAAGCCATATATTCTCCTAAGAAAATAAAACTTGACCCTAAATAAGGGGAATGTTTTCCTTCCAGAAATTCAGGAGAATAAAAAGTAAGATTAAACACTGCTTTTTACTACTAAAACTCTGCCTGGGTAACCTAGCATTTACCTGACTAATCCCTCCATCAGTTTGCTTCAAAACAGCACCTTAATTGATGCTTTATTACCATTTATGCAAAGCGTGTTTTTAGTCTTTGTTTTACTGCTCTCGAGTTAAATAATTCCCTTTTTGGTATGGCTTGTTGCACAATTAGAGCTTCGTAAAAGGCTCTCATTATTTTTCCTTGTGATCAAGCTATGCGTGGAATGAACCACTGAATTTTCTGTTTGAACACACAGATCTCACTGTAATTCCCCGCTGCTCCTTTAACCAGGAACCGGCTCTTTGTGGTTCCTGGGAAGTGACCAGTGTTTTAGCAGCGAGGGCAAATTATTTCTGACCCTTACATTTTTCTTGTTGGTATTTAACTGTGTTCTCAGAGCGAAAAAAACCCTACTGCAATTATCGGGAGCTACCAAACTGCAGCACGGAGTTTGAATTCAGGGTTTAAGTCTATTTACTGATGCTTTGCTGACTTCTCTGCCTGCGACTGGATTATTTTCCCTCTTTTTTTTTTTTTTTTCAGGGGATTAGGGGATTTGTAAACCACCATTCCTAACAAAGGTGACTAAAAAGCGGGGAAGGTCACATCTATTTTGTTTGCTTTGAATGAATTGCTGTTACGGTCCTGAAAGCTTGTTTTGGGGGAAGTGGAGAGGAAAGGCGAAATCGTGCTTTTGTTTTGCTGGGGAGCTGCTGAAGTATTTCACATAGGAATTGATGAAGGAGAATGTGACGGTTGAAAATTCATTAGTGCCATTTCCCACACTGAAAATTGGGCTCACTTGTTGAAAGCTGTTGACTGCTGCAGGAGCCGGGCTGTAATCGGAGCGGTGTTTGTGGCTCGGATCCCGTGCTGGGTGTTTGTGTGCTGGTGCGAAGTAACTGGTTGTAAGGACCACAGTAAGTAAATTACTCTTACCTCATAAAGAATGAAAACGCAGGAGTTCAGTCTGGGTATGTTGGCTAGCATTGACCCTATGGTCAGTGAAACGGTTCTTGCCTTGGTAACACTTCCCGCTGGGTAGAGTATTAATTAGTTGTGTGAATTAACTAAGACTAAACTTCATTAGGTTGCCGTTATCCTTGCATTTGTATTCTTCCTGCCCTAAATCCTCAGTGAAAACATCTGTTAGTCACTCAAAATAGAAGTCTGGATTCTTAGGAGCAATTTCACTGTCATAAAAACGTGGGTTTTTACTGATGAGGCTTAAAGAGCAGTCACCTCCAAAGAAATTTATTTTGCTTCCAGTACCTTTTCCAAGCAGGAAGCTTTCAGTCAGACGTTCCATCTGTGTTAATTCTAACTGTGAGGTTGCGTTCGTGTTTGCCCAGCAAGTGCAGTTCTGCGATATCTGTCAAGAGCTCGGGGATGAGCAATGTCCTCCTCCCTTGGCATTGCCAGTGTTGTTTCCTGCTCTTTGCCCATTTTTCCTTCTGTGGGGGAAGGTATTCAGTCATGGAATCATAGAAGGATTTGGCTTGGAAGGGACCTTAAAGTTCATCTAGTTCCAACCCCCCTGCCATGGGCTGGGATACCTTCCACTAGACCAGGTTGCTCCAAGCCTCATCCAGCCTGGCCTTGGACACTTCCAGGGATGGGGCATTCACAGCTTCTTTGGGCAACCTGTTCAGGGTGCTTTATTTGGACTCTTACCTGTTCCCAAACCTGGGGTTTCTCTGCAATCAGTGCACTGAATTGCTGCGGTCATTACTTTTAAACTGAGTGGCTCCAGAGCTATACTTACGGAACTGAGTGACAGAAACCACCAAACAGCAACGTACTTTATTTTTTCAAGTTTCAATATTTTCTTTGTTCCATGCAGCCTTTGTTGGGTCTTTGTTTGAGGATCATCTGCGGGGGGTTATATCCACCCATTCACCCTCATGAAGTTTCAAGTTTTAGGATCTTGGATGCCTTCCCCTTATTTGCCTTAAATGCAGAAGTAGTGCCGGGTAGCTGCACATACCCTGGTAGCCCATCTGAGCCCAGCCAGCTCCTCCAGCAGACAGCCAGGTGTAATGGGTGAGAACTAGTGGTAATCAAAGGAAAAAAAAACCCTAACAGTATCATTTCTTAGCCAAGGAGTCTTCAATCTCTCAGACAGAGGCTTGAACACCAGCAGACTGATGCAGCCTTGCTAGCCCAACTTCTCCACCCTAGCTAGTCTTTACCTTGGGTCCAGCAGGCAGCCTTCGGGGCCCTTAGCATTGACCTAAAACTGGGGGAGTATAGTTCTAAAGGTGATAAGTACTGAACACTGTTAGAGGGTGAGAAGTTAACAGCAATGTAAGTTAGAGGCATTCATTGCGGGAGAGGTTGTTCAGGGTTATCTTCCTACTCACAGTGAAGAACTAGCTGAGAAGAGAGCAACAAGAGAGAAGGTTCGTAATAGAAATGCAACCTCAGAGCCTGAGAAATGAAGGCTGGTTTTACTGAAAGCGCTGTTACACCCCATATTAGATTTCAGAAAAACACATTCTTAGGAGTAGGGAATGACCATGAAAATTTACCATCCCAAACATAAAATTTGCTCACGCATCCTTTGCTCGATGATTCTAATGATAACGCTGAAATGACTTTATTTGCCCATTAAAGGATATATATTACTCCTCCTAATCGTATGAGTAGAATTATAAAAAGAAATTCCTGCTTTCAATTAGGCTGTTTACCCAGCTCTGGAGTAGCTTTTATTTTACTCTGTACACCGTTTCCTGCTATGTGTATCTCCGCAGCTACGCAGACCACAGCAATGGTGCCGATGTGCAGACGTGAAGAGTTAGATACATCTAAAACCTTTGGATTCAGTCAGTAAAGACAACTTTTCTCAGTTTATAATCTCCTGCCTTTTTTTGTTTTCCCACAGGAGTTCTGTTATCTGGTAAGATCCTATCGCCTTGGGTCAAACCAGCAGGATTATCTCAATGCAGCTCTTTGCTACCCCATCCTTCCGTTGGCAGTGGGTTTTCTGCGTTGGCTTTGATGGGGTGCATTCCTGGGGTGTCCTGCAGTCATTCAATCATGCCTTGGGTGAATTAAAGAAATAACTCCGTGTCCTGGCTGGGTCAGGGCTCTGGGTGACAGGTCCAACTAGCTATTGTGCAGAGCTCCCTGTGATCTGTAATGACTGTCCGAGTTAAAGGGAGAAACCACAAAGCAGCATCAATGTTCGGTGTTTTCAGCGGAGTTTCGATTTGAGCATAAAATGTCTATTTTTTTGAACCCTACCAGTTATTGAAAACAGCTCACAATGCTTGAAAGAGCTTTTTCTTAGAGCATAGGAAAGTGCAACCGAAGCATTTGTATTGTCAGAGATCTCAGGCCAAAACGCCGTGCAGCTCATTATCGCGTTTCTGATGGCGAACAGAAAAGAGCACAGGTGGCCTAGGAAAAAGGGTTGGATCCGCACAGGTGTGTTGCGATTTTCCTCCAGGATATCGTGCCATCATCTGACATTTGGGGCTTACAAAGATCCTGAGCAGGAGGTGGCGTGTGGTTAATAGCCTGTGAAAAATACTCTGGTCCTTTGAGGGTTTTTGAATTTTGGCAAAATTTTCCTCAGTGCTGTTTAGAACATTTTGCTTTACTTGATGTCTCTTTGCTGTTTTGATTAGGGAGATTCGTATGCCGAAAAGACTTGAAGATCCTTGCAGTTGCTAGGTTTTATATGTGCAATGTCTTCTGTCTGGAGTTACTGCCAGGACTACGGCTGGGTTGAATAGCACAGCGAAGAAGATTTGGAAAACTTGTGTTTGTACTTGATATGGGGGCCTACAGGAAAGCTGGGGGGACTTTTTACAAGGGCCTGTAGTGACAGGGCAAGGGATAATGGGTTTAAAGTGGGGAGGTTTAGATTAGGTATCAGGAAGAAATTCTTCCCGGAGAGGATGGGGAGGCCCTGGGACAGGTTGCCCAGAGACGCTGTGGATGCCCCATCCCTGGAAGTGTCCAAGGCCAGGCTGGATGAGGCTTGGAGCAACCTGGTCTTGTGGAAGGTGTCCCTGCCCATGGCAGGGGGGCTGAACTAGATGATCTTTAAGGTCCCTTCTAACCCAAGCCATTCTATGATATTTTTCCTAGGTAATTATGTTTTGTGTGTATGGGACTTAGGGAATATGTCTGAGAACGCACTCTTTCGCTGTTCGAGTTTTTAACGTGAATGTGTTAGATACTTTGCAGTTGAAATGTGGTTTAGTGTGAAGGTTTTCATAGGTGAGATTGCCTTAAAAGAATGCCAGTGCTCTCTATGACTGCTACAAAGAGAGCTGAGCAGCTTTCAGCTCTGAAAACAGGACACGGGCGCTGTAATACCCACTCAGGATCAGATACTGTCTCCCACCTGGGATGCCCGTGCTAATGAACAGGATACCTGGGGTGATACTACACAGAGATGCCTTGGCATGAAACCAGGAACAGCTTCAGCAGCAAAGATACTTCTTGCCTGAGTCATTACTCTGTGGTTTCTCTAATTTTTCTCCCTTTTTTTTTCTTTTTTTTCCTTTTGGAGTAGTTGCCACAGGATCTAGTGAGAATTGGGTCCCTACTGATTTTGCTGCAGCAGGTTATGATCCCAACTGCAAAATGTATGTCTGGATTTGAAGAAAAGTCCTGGAAGAGGACAAGCAGTGAGGAGGGAGTGTGGGTGTTGCAAGAAGATATGTCGGCTAAATACTTTCTGGGAGTCTACTAAGTGGTGTAATAACTAATCTCAAAGGTGATGACTGTTTTAAAAAGAAAAACTTGTTTCTGATTTCAGCTTCTAGATAACGTAGTTTGGCTCCTGCCTTGGAGCTGTCAGAGCAGGAGAGGGTCAGGAAGAAGGTGAAGGGCTGGTGGATAAATTGAGGAATGTCATTGCTTCAACAAGTGGCAGCGTGAAATCTTGTGTGGGGTTCTTCTGAGTTGGTAAGAGCAGGAAACAAAGCGAAAAAGCAGTTGAGATCAGTATTTTGAGAGCTTTCTGCGATCCTGCATTATAGGAAGGAAAATTCCAAGCAGCTCCAGCCTGTTCATACTGAGCAGTTAATAGTGCTTTGCCATTAAAATAACTTATTTTCTCAAAACACAAACGAATCTGTGTGACTCTTGGCTGAGATTTACTTACGATAAACTCTGATAAAGAGACTTGTCATGTCTGTTTTCACCCCTTCTTCTTTTTTTTAATGGTATTTTATGTTTCTGAGTGACCTCCTCTTCCATGTCCCACGGGGCACTGACAGTGTTACTGCTGCTCTCGAGGTTCGCTTACAGCGAGTCGGCACCTGTGCTTCGTATCTCAACTGAAAAATGAAACCATCAGCTGTGTGATGCTTCCCAGCCCTCTGGAGAGTAGGGTTGTCCCCTGGTATACCCCAGCCCACCACTGCTAATTCACCTGCTCTGTCTGAGCACTAAGCAGATCTGGATACCACGGAGACCATTTCCAGCAGGACTGCAGGCCACAGACCTCGTGTTCTCCGGGATGTGAGCGGAGTGTAATATTGATTATAATGCTTACTGTAGTTATTTATTACATTCATTAGCAGGGAAGAGATGAGTGACTATCTTACTGGATTAACTTGTCCCAGAGACACCTAGATAGTAAATAATAAATAAACAGTCGACGATGGACTAGACTTGGTGGAAAGCTGGGATGGTGAATGTAAGGATCTACCAGCCAGCCTTTGTAAATTAATAATGTGCAGATTCAGTGCGGTTAATACTTCCTGTGGCTGGTAATGCTGTATGAAGGGATCTAAGTGACTGGAGACTTACCTCGCCTGAGCTAATTGGGTGCGTCTTGAGATGGCTGTCTTCCTCTCTATTGCACAGCACTGTGACTTTGGATCCATGTCTCCACAGGATTTCACCCAGGGATAAAACCCTCAAAACTGCTATTTTGCTGTACACTTCTTCTGATGAAGGAAGTATATAGCTGAAATGATTGATGTCCCTGAAGTAGTGATTTGTTGGAAAAGGCAGGTAAAAAACAGATCAGAGCAAGGGTATTTCCTCGTGCTGCTCATTTAATTTCCTTCCAGTTTACCACCAAATAGACCTTTTGTTATTGCAAGAGAGAACGAAATGTCTGTGCTCAGGCATGGGATTGTAGTGTTTTCTAACTTTACTGGTTATCATGGACTTTTACTGGTTATCATTCAGCTTTTACTGGAGGTTTTTGAACCCAGAATCAGCCCGGAGCCCAGTACTGCAGCTGTGGTGCCCTGTTTCATAAGAAAAACTTATCATTTGGCCCAAGTGGGCTCAGAAGGAGGTCAGTGACAGGAGGACTAGTTGAAGGCAGTGGAATTGAGATTGTGGAACAGTGGCCAAACTTTTTGCGCTGCTCTTAGTTGTATTCACTATTAAAACAGCCCAAATAAACCTGCATCTATGCTTTACTTCAAGCAGCCGTGACTCGTAAATGAAGCCATTCCACTCTGTGTCCACAGTGTAAACCACTGGAGATGTATTTAAATCAATAAACCCTGTAGTTGCACTTGTATTTTTGTTTTAAATCCTGTTTGTGTAAGGCTGTTAATTTACACAGGGCTTTACAAACACAGATAAGACATGCTTTCCCTGCCCAGGTAACTCACTCCCAGAGGCTTGGGCTTTCCAAACTAGTACCGTGTCCAGGTGTTAGGGCATCCCCTTGCTTCCTTGTGTACCTTCCGCCTGGCATCTGCGCGGTCCTTGAGCCAGAGCCTGTTTGTTGTGTATGGACATTGCTTCCCCCAGGGGAGCTCTGATTCCCAGTTGGACACTGGGCTCCGTTTTGATGCTGGCGGTAATTTTGGGGATGGTGAGTACTGCACCCAGGAGGAAAGCTGCCAGCTCATGGAACGGTAGTTGTAGGAGCAAGCCCAGGCTTAAGTTACTACCAATTCCGTATGTGGGTGTATAAATAATACTTATGTTGTGACAAACACTAGTTAGGACACCGGGCATCCAATAATGACAGTTTTTGGCATTCCTTGTTGTTGTAGATCTGTCCTACTCCTTGACTCGAGCAGGATCCTGTTAGCGGCACGGGGAGTTCGGCACATGGTAGCGCAGGTTGCACCTCTGGCGCGCTGTCGTGCGCTGCCACGGTGCTCTGTGCGTGTTCTCATGAGGTTTTTCTCCTGCTCGCGATCGCTCGTGACGTCAAGCACTTCAGACAGGCTGAAAAGCGTGTTTCCTGCAGGAGCGTATTGTGTTCTCCTGGTGCCAAATGGGTCAAAATCCCTGATGTGGTTGTGGCAAACTGCAGAGCTGGCAGAAAAAGGAGTAAATCAAAGACCAACGTTACAGGGAGATGATCGTTAACCAGCATTCATGTGTAAAAAGCGGCGTCGACATTCAAACACTGCTAATAGCCTTTGATTAACCATTTTTGTTTTGTTCTTGCTCAGTGTGTTAATCACTGTGATTAAAATGCTTAGCCACCACGGAGCTAGACGTTGTGTAAATTAGTAAGTAAGCAAATCCAAACAGATGGGGCAGGGAAAATTAGTGTCTCTGGCAGGGCCAGCATTAGGCAAGGCAGGGCCAAGGAAGATTTATGGGAGACCCTAAATAATCTAAGAAAAGCAAATTTGTCTGTCCAATGGGCCTGCCAGATCTCCCCACCTGCCTCCTCCTAGATAGTTTTACCTCCTCCATCCTTTTTTCTTTGCCCCTGGAGCCTACTGCTCTCCTCACCTGGTCCACTGGCTCCCAGGATGAGCTGGGTCTCTGCCCAGGATGCTACAGACAGACCTGGAGACTGCTCTCCCCTTTGCACGGGATGTGTTGTTAACATGCCAGCGTTTGTGGGGTGTGGATGATGTCCCCACAACTACAGAGCCTTGCAGACAGAGGACCTGGGGAGGAGGGTCAGCCGCTCGGCTGTTCTGGCTCAAGACTGGTCCAACTTTCTAGTTATTTGTTGTGGTTTTCTTTCTTCGTTTTATAGCTCTAGCAAAAGAGTACTACTGATGTTCAACCCCTCCAACACCAAGTGTGTGTGGATACCATCCTTCACTGGGAGGACTGACTTATTTAAGCTGTTGGGCTTAGGGCTAAATCCTTCTCTGGTGACATTTTTCAAGGAAGGAGCAGAGCTGGAAAGGGTGGGAGAGGCACCTTGCACTACTTGTAAGATCAGGAGCCTTGGTAGGTGTCGAGATGCATCAAAGTCAGAACCCAGTCATGTCACCTTTACAGGGAAATCAGAGCTGAAGTAGGTAAGCATGGTGGATTCTCTGTGGTAGGTTTAGACAAAGACAGAATTACCTGAAGCAGGGAGTGTCTGTGGAGGTGACAGTGAGACCACGCTAACAGCCCTTTCTGCTCTTCCTTCTCCTTAATCTGGTTTTCTGTGTAACTCATTTTGTGGTAGAGCTGTGGAAAAAAAATTAAATGGGTAGTTTTGGTGACAGCAGGTTTTTGCCTATTATGTGCTAGGATGTGTAGCTAGGATTTCCAATTTCCTTTCTAATCAAAAGGCTTCCTAAACCTTTCAGAAGTGTTCTCCTGGGATGACTGCACTCACAGAAACGCAAGTGCTTTGTTTCTGCTGGCGTCCAACTCCTTGAAGGTAACTGAAACACAGCGCAGCCACCAACCCTGTCCTGCACTTGCTGGTGTTGCTGGGCGTGAGCATCCCCGAGCTGGGGGTATCCAGTACAGAGCTCTTCCTTTTCCAGCTGCTTCAGCCCAGCCCTCTGTTCCCGGCCATCCTAGGATATCACGGTGTGAAAAGCTGGAAGTTCTTGCAGTTTCCCCACTTAAACGAGATGCAGAATGTAATGTGAACCAGTGCAGAATCAGTGCAGTATGTGTGGTCCTTTTCAGGTTAAGCTGAATTCTATTCTTGTTATTTTTCTGTGCCAAAGGGATTTTTACTGATAATGCAGCAGCATCTCTGGTGGGCAGGAGAAACTTTCAGGCTGTGAGGCGGGTGAGGCTGGATGGGGGTGTGTGTTTGAGGTCTGTGCTCAGAGCTCAGCAGTGAGGTGTCAGCACCTACGTGGGTTCAGAATGAGCCAGTGCACCTCAGACACTTAAGTGGCAGGAGGTGAAACCCTGAATCCACTGGAGTCCATGGGAGCTCTGGTGTTAACTGGAATTTGTTGTGTAGGATGGGGTCACGTGAGGTCAGAGGAGGCCACCTCGTTGGTCTGTGCTTGGGTTGAGGTGGTGGAGGGTTTCTCCATCCTCCGGAGTGCTGAGAGCAGCTTCTGCTTTGGTGTAAGCATGCTGCGGAGATGTGTTGCTGAAGGGTGCGTGGGCCCAGCAGCCAGCAGCAGACGGATGCAGAAAACCTTGTAACACGCAGCAACAAGAGCTCCAACTGAACAGATTTCCAGGCAGAAATCCCATGCTTGATGAACGCTGAGGGTACGTTGCTGGCTCCTGCTACTCTTCTGACCCCAGGCGATACTATATCTCATTTAAAAGTCACTCCTCCTCTGCTTGTTTTTTAGTGGGGTTTTTTTCCTCATCCCTTGCTGTAGTGTTTTCTCTCCTGGCCCTACATGAGCCCTCCATCCTTTTCTTAATATTTCCGATTTCTTTCTTAGCTTGACTAATCACAGCAATTTTCAAGCCTCATAAAAAAATTTTGTTGCCTGTGTCTCCTTCCTTACACTGGCCCTCCTTCCTTGCTGTCATCCCGTCTTTTTTTTTTTCTCAAGGGGCTTATGCCTATATGCAGGCATGCAGAGTCCAG
>NW_010230777.1:21646-25791 GCF_000690775.1 Eurypyga helias
TACCTGAAATATATAAGAATCATAGAATCCCAGAATGGTTTGTGTTGGAAGAGACCTTAAAGATCATCCAGTGCCACCCCCTGCCATGGGCAGGGACACCTTCCACTAGACCAGGTTGCTCCAAGCCTCATGCAGCCTGGCCTTGGACACTTCCAGGGATGAGGCATCCACAGCTTCTCTGAAAGACCCAAGACTCAGCACTGTGTCCGTACCTTAGCAAGATGGGCTTACTCAGCGCTCTTCTCAGGCGATTGAGACATGTGAGTATACAGCTGAGCGTGTTAAGCTGTGCAGTGACCACAATTCCAAGTGCATTGCAAATATTTTATTTGCAGCACGTTAAGGTTTTCAGAAAAGGCTGTATTGTTATTGCCAGGAAAACGCTGACATACATTTTATGTAACACATCAGATGGGATACAGACTCACTTTGCAGAACTGAATAGCATTGCTACGGCCAATTGTTCAACACAGCATTTTGCTACGTTTTCTGACATGCTTAATAAAGATATTTTCATGATTCTAGATTCAGTCTGAATGCCATTAACTGCTGGCTTTCTGAGAAGGCAGGGGTGCAGCTCGCAGTGCCAGGCTCTGCAGGTTTTGCTCAGCAGCCCTCATGTACGACTTCAGAGCATCTAAACCCTGGGAATAACAAGCACCTGCACTGGCTCCTGTAACCTGGGCTGCTGCTTTCCAGGTCGGTGTTCTGCCATTAGGGTAAGGCAGTGCTGGGGGGTATTTCCTCAGGGATGGGAATGGAGATGGTTGAATATTCTGGCACACAGACGACCTGGCAGAGAATATAAGGAAAGCGTCTGCTGTCAGCCTTTGTCAGGGTCCCGGTGATATCCATGTGTTGCCTTGGCAGAGTCTGGAGCCCATGGACTGGCGTACCTTGCAGCCAGAATATGAGCTTGGTATGTCAGTCGAAAGGGAGCTGGGTCTTGTCGCTGGGATTTAGTACTTTTCACTTACAGTTTCCGTGTGGGAGTGGGAGGCAAGCAGGAAACCTGCAGTAGTGTTTTGGAATTGTACCTGGGTTTGCATATGGTTTTGAGGTGCCAGGAGAGAACAGTCTGTGTTTCAGAGGATGGTGTTGATTGATGTAGGGTTACTCGGTGTGTCTCTGTACGCGCTGCATGTGAACTTCGGTTGCTTTTGGGGGGAGCGCTGCATCACTGAACATCCCTGGGGAGAGAGGATCAGGCTCACATCACATCCCTTTCCAAAGAGGGTGTACCTTCTCCTCAGTCACAACCAGTTTTCTCCAACTTCAGTGGGTTTGTGCTTAGTGTATAAAGCAGAGGAATTTTCACCAGAAAGAAACAGAAATGTGCATGTCTGACTTAACCCACTGCAGGAAGACTGCAGGAGAGGAAAGAAGACTATGCTTTCATGATACAGGTATCCTCTTTGACCACATGAGCTTTTAAGAAAGCTAGCAGAGCAGAAGGATGAAGGCCAGGCAAAGTGTGAAGGAGGGTGTGGGATCCTCAGTGCTCCTTTCACAAATGCCAAGGATGCCCCAGTTTGGTGCAGAAACTGAAGTGGGGAGTGACAGAGAGTTGCCTTGATGTTTTTCATAGATCTGAACAGCTTCTGAGCTGCTTAAAATAAGCATTTTGAAGCTATCGTGTTCCTGTGGAGGTAAATGGTAAAGTATGCACAGGTTGAAGCTCTAGGAAAGGTTGCATTGCAGAACTGCAGGCGAGATGTGGGGCAGTAGGGAAGCTGGATTGTGAAAGTCCGGACGGTGTCCGTGCTGAGGAATGTGGTAGAGGGGCCAGAAAAAAAGGCTGTTGTGCTCAAGTGAATTAAAGAGAGGTATAAAGTTAGCTGGAGTGTGAAATGAGCCCAGCATGGTAGTGAGAGCTCTGTCACTGCTGTGACAGTGTCACCCTGCTGTCATCAAAGCTTTGGTACACCCAGATTTTCTTCCAGTACAAGGAGAGAAGAATGGTTAATCCTTGCCAGTCTTACTTAGTTTTCCTCAAATGTCTGCAGAACAGACATGACTAATCTTGGAAGAAACAGTGGTTGCATTTATGTTACTTCTTAAAAAACTTAAGAGGAAACCTCATTAGCATTTTCCATAGTGTTCTTTTAGCTTCTTTTCATGATGAACTATTACTTTTTTCCCCAAGGCATATGCATCTGAATCATGAAAAAACACAGTATAAAACATGAACTTTAGTCTTTTCTGAAATTAGTCGATGCTTAATGTGTTGATCAACACGTGTGCAGGGAACACAGAGGCAATCCCTGTAGTAACTTTTGAAGTTGACCCATTTCAGCCAGATTTACCAGTCTAGATTTTGAAGATACCAAAATTGTTGCAGAGTCTGTGAATGCAGAGGGGACAGAATGACCTTTTATGGTCCCCATGGAGTAAAAGCTGTTGTGTCAGAGAGTCCACAAGTGAGTTCAACAGGAGATACCAGTCCGAGCACTGAGCCTCATTCACCCTTTGCTCATCGACCTGTCCGTTTCAGAGGAACATTGCTCTTTTACAAGTAATTCTTTGGCAGAAGTGAGGCCATAATCCAAGTCCAGGGCTCTGGGTTTCCTCCTGCAGCTGCTGCCGATCCCAGCTCGGACGTGCGGCATCCAAGGCATTGCGGAGCCTGGCTCTATGCAGGGTGTGTGATAGATCTCGACGTGCTTTGTAGGTACATGCGAGCTCCGTGCGCTGGTCCGGTTACTGAGGTGTTGTTCGATTGCCTTGGTTTAACTCAGTGGGAGGTTATTTCAGAAGGAAATGAAAGGCTTAATGAACGGTGAACGCTTGAAGAGGTGTTAAGAGGAAATACCATGTGTATAAGATTTAGGTTCTTTGCTTCAAAATTTTTTGCTCTTTCTTCAGCCAGTCCGGGATTGAGCAGTACAGGAGTATCCTGCAAGCACAGAGGAATGCGTAACTCCTGAAGGAGTAAGAGTTCTTTTTCAAGGGAAGAGGAGCAGAGAGGACCTGAGAGTCAAAAGAGTCTATAAGGAGACTAGATATAAGGAAGAAATTTTTTATGGTGAGGGAAACACTGGCACAGGTTGTCCAGGGAGTAGATGATCCATCTCTGGAAACATTCAAGGTCAGGTTGGATGGGGCTCTGAGCAACCTGATCCAGTTGAAGTGGTCTTCTCAGTGCAGAGAGATTGGACTAGATGACCTTTGAAGGTCCCTTCCCACCAAAACCATTCTCATTCAATGAGAAGTCTTCTCAGCCTCAATTGCTGAGGTGATGAGGCTTTATGCCAGAACTGGTTGTTAGTGGGATAGGATTTTATCGCAAGCAGCCTTGTTCTCACCACTGGGAGGAATATTTCTATAAAGGTAGTTTTATCATCAAGAAGGGTTTCTGGAGTCCAGAGTTCAGTCTGAGTGGCAGGACAGGTCACAGCTCAGGCTGTTGCGACCCTGACCCGTGCTCAAGAGGGGAGAACTGCAGGATTTCCCTGAGGCATGGTAGGGACAACCAGGTGTAAAGGAGCAAGTTCACTGTCTTGGGAACACGTTCTTCTACAGACAAAAAATGAGGGAGCCGTATCCTCTTGGGTGAAAAAGCAAGTGTTTTTGTCCTTTCAGAAACTCTTTTTGTGACTTACACTCTATCTATACTTCTAATTACTGAGGAATCTGAACTATTTTTAATTATTTTTCTAGAAAGCATTTATACAGTAAAAAAATCAGAGTGTATAAATGGATGAGACTGAAGTACTACAGAAAAAGAGGGTAACATTGGCTGATGTACAATCAAAACTTTCCTAACCGTTACAAGTGATCATGTCAGTTATACCAGAAGTGTAGTAGCAGTGAGGTAATGGGAGGGAGATTTGATTGCTGAAGCAAATGTAATTTCCACAGCATTAAGATCTGGCCAAAACTACATTCTGAGGCAGTGGATTGCATTCTTATTAGACAGCCGTGGTTTTCCCCATTTTGCTATAGACACACACTTATTAGACTTATTACTGTTTAGGCCAAGTAGTCAGGGATGCAGTAATATCTCACCTACTGCTCACTGATGTGTAAGTTCTGTCCAAGTTACAACAAAATGTCTGCTTAGGAAACCTGCAATAATTATGGCTGTTGATTTTTGTGTACTTGGGATCGATATAGGGGAAATAGAATCCCAGAACGGTTTGGGT
>NW_010230778.1:0-573 GCF_000690775.1 Eurypyga helias
GCAGCTCCGGTGCCACGCGCTCTTCTCTGGAATCGAGGGCTCAAATATAATTCAGCGTATTAAATATTTATTTCTCGTTTTTATAAGGAACTGCCTCGTTTTCAAGTATTTTTAATTATTATAAGGAACTGCCTCATTTTCAAACAGGCATTTAAAAATCATTTTAAGGAGCTGCTTCATTTTAAGAGAGTTTTAAGTGGTGTTTTCTAATTAATACACGGAACCGCATCCTTTAAAAACCAGGTTCTCGTTTGGTGAGGCTGAAAACGTCACAGCCACGCCAACCCCACCGCAGGGAGAGCGCGGCGGCGGAGCCTTTTAAGCTGTTCCTGCTTCACTTTGCCACGTTTTCTCCAAGGAGGAAGACGAAGAGGCATTTCTAGCACTTAAGGAAAAGCGAGGTGCAGATCCTCCCGGCAGGCTCTGCAAAGGGAAAGCGTCCGCAGCCTTTTTACCTTCCTGACTACCGGCAAAGCTGCTTGCTCATCTAACAGCAACAAACCACCGGCCCTGAAAAGTTTTCCTTGTCACTCGCTTCTCATTTTGCCAAACTTCAGCTGCAGATTTTTTTAT
>NW_010230778.1:626-5405 GCF_000690775.1 Eurypyga helias
TTGTATACAAAGTGAAAAAATAAAGCTGGAAATCACCCCTTTCATTATTTCCCAGGACAAAACAGGTTGTATTTGTCTCCTTAACGTACAAGGGCAATCATGTCCTTCCTGCTCTGTTTTGTTAGAGCACTATCAGCAAGACTAATGTCACAAGGTAAAACACGGGCCGGGAGAATTGTGCTAGACTTTAATGCCCACTTAATTCTTGCTTCTTTTTGCGAGTTCTATTGTACCACCAGGAAAAAAAACTTAAGTTATTTACAGCTGAGTTCAGATTCTTGGGGGAAAAAAAAGAAGTTCCCTCTCCTCACGCAGCACCCTGAAGTTAAAAGTGCATCTTTTTGTGCCTAAAAGGTATCCAAATGACACTGATCAAGTTCACTGAGGAGTCGTGGTGCTTTACCAGAAACACCACCAATTAAATCTCAGTGTTGTCAGTAACCGGCACGACAGACGGTTTCAGGCATCTATAAATGAACGTGAGCCGGCCGTGTGCGCTGGCAGCCCAGAAAGCCAACCGTGTCCTGGGCTGGATCCAGAGCAGCGTGGGCAGGGGGGGCGAGGGAGGGGATTCTGCCCCGGCACTCTGCTCTGGGGAGATCCCACCGGGAGTGCTTCTTCCAGCTGTGGAGCCTCAGCATCAGAAGGATATAGACTGGTTGGAGCGAGTCCAGAGGAGGCCATGAAGATGCTCCAAGGGCTGGAGCCCCTCTGCCCTGGGGACAGGCTGGGAGAGTTGGGGGGGTTCAGCCTGGAGAAGGGAAGCTCCAGGGAGACCTTAGAGCCCCTTCCAGTGCTGGGGGGGGGGCTACAAGAAAGCTGGGAGGGCTTTTCCCAAGGGCAGGGAGTGACAGGACAAGGGGGAACGGGTTTAAATGGAAAGAGGGAGATGGAGATGGGACATCAGGAAGGAATTCTTCCCGCAGAGGGGGGTGAGGCACTGGGACAGGTTCCCAGAGAAGCTGTGGATGCCCCAGCCCTGGGAGTGTCCAAGGCCAGGCTGGATAAGGCTTGGAGCAACCTGGTCTATGGAAGGTGTCCCTGCCCATGGCAGGGGGGTTGGAACTAGATGATCTTTAAGGTCCCTTCCAACCCAAACCGTTCTGTGATTCTATAATACCTCAGGGGGAGTTCAGTCATCAGAATAGGAGAGAAATACAACAAAACTCTTGGTGCTCACAGAAAATGCACAGTTGTTTGGACATGCTCATTAAATAAAGCTTCGGTACACTCGGAGCAGCCTCCCCATAAATCCTTAAACCCATAAATCTTGCAGCAACTTTACCAGGCTCGGGCACAGCATTTCCTTGGGACACAGGCGAGGTTTCCACGGATTGCTGCACCCAGCAGCGCTGCCGTCAGGGAACCTCCCGTTGCCTCGTCCTACCCAACAGCACGGCCTTATAAAACTACAGCCCACCACCCGCAACGCTGGTGTGATGGATTCAGCAGGGTCAGAAAATACAGAAGGATAATCCACGCGATCACTGAACAATCACACTTTCCTGGAGCTCAGCTGAACTTCTGGCCTCAGGCTTTCAGAAATCAGAGTTCTGACTGGAACAGGACGGCCGTATAGAACAAATACTTTGCGCAGATTCGGCGTGTAAGCCGGTCAAGAACTTTCCAAGGCAACCCACATCCAAACTTACCCCTTGGCTTCCTTGAAACTGGATTACTGGTTTTGATGTCACAGCATCCTGCAAAAACAAGTGGAAAAAAAAAAAAAGGATTACCTTAGAGAAATTTAAAGCTCCAACATTCACTGCCAAAAACCACTCAGCT
This sequence comes from Eurypyga helias, assembly GCF_000690775.1. Classification (NCBI taxonomy): domain Eukaryota; kingdom Metazoa; phylum Chordata; class Aves; order Eurypygiformes; family Eurypygidae; genus Eurypyga; species Eurypyga helias. The sequence continues at coordinate 2,412 of NW_010230778.1, forward strand.
TGATTTTTTGCCTAAACTTTATTTTTTTCTTTTCTTTTTTAAGGAAAAAGGTTCAGGGAATTAGACAGAACTCCAAGCAAGAAAATACAAAACCACCTGAGACAGCAATTTGTACCTAGAAAAGGGAAAATCCATCACCAGTGGTACCCTTCAGTCAAAGAACAACCGAGGTGACACCCAGACGGGCCACGCTCGGGTCCCTCCTGACCCCAAAGCCCCGTTTCAGGCACAAAGGAGCTCAGCTGGGGGACCTTTGGTGCTTATGTAAGTTCTGAGTTAAACAGTGGATATTTGAGGGGAAAATTTACTGCAGTTCTAGGTCTGAGAACACGCTAAGCAAATTTTTTCCAGCAGAAAGCTGGCAATTCACTGGAAAAGCAAACTGCAAGCTCATTGCAAAACACTGTTGGTACGTTACCCGTTTCAACAACTGGCCTCTTCCTCCATACAGATGTTTTACTGGCTTACTTTTCCAGCAGTCCCACTCCCGTTAGCCCCAACGCCCCCGCAGCTTGCTCATGACAGGAACACCGCTCAAGTCCGGCCTTTTGGCACTGTCGCTGCCCTTCGCTGTGACGGCATAAAGATCACGGAGCCTTTGGGATTCAAGCTCTCACCTGAGGTTTCAGCCACAGGGAAAGAACGAACCTGTGCAATCCAAGCCACGCTAAGTTTCGAGTTCTTCAATTTCAGGAGGATTGTGGCTGTGCTGTTTTTATGGCCTAAATCACACAGCACATTCCAAGAAACTTAAAGACACCCTTCCTGCAGCACAGTTGTGCTCCACGGGGTGGAATAACGTGTGGGATCCCGTTGTGACGCCCTCCAAGGGGCCAGGAGAATTTACAAACAGGCTGAAATGTCCTTTAGCAGATTGCCACATACACAGGAGACGCATTTCAATGGAAAAAAACCGCCAAGAAGTTTAGGAGAGAAAGCCCAAACAGTGCATTTGTACGGTCCTTTTTGTATCACAGTGGCCCCTGTTCTCACATCTCCCGGCGTCATCAAAAAAATCACGTTGTAAGAAGTCACATTGACTTCCACGGGATTACAAAAACAGACATTTACATTTAGGAAAGAGTTAAGAGCCTGAAAGCCCATTTGTCGTCTCATACAACCTTTCCAAATGCGTTCAGCTCAGGAGCAAAGAATCTAAGCCACAACACCCTGACGTTAGCAAAATAAAAAAAAAATCACTAGCAAGAAAATATCCTTCAAGCCCAGATGAATCAGCTCCTACCAAGACAGAGTCTTCAGAGCCTTCCAAGAGCCCATCCAATACGATTTAACAGATCCGCATCACACCCTAAATCGTTACGAGACCTTTACGACGGTGAGTAAAGCAGGAGTATGCTTCAGGCTGACAGCGCTCCCTCCGCGTTGTACAGCGAGTTTTATAGCCCCGAAACAACCTTTATAAAGAAACAATAAACAACATCTTGCTCTTCGTACAGAGATCACCGAATTCCTTGAGCGCCACGACACTGCATACCACAGCACGCTGTTCATCCACAGCCTGGCCAGCTTTTTGTTCCCGGTGTCAGCGTGTAGTGTGCGATGCCTCCAGAAATCCACACGAACGTACTGGAGCAAACAAGCATTTGAAACATTAAAAAAATCTGGATTAAAAAAAAAAACCCCAAACTCAAGGCGGATCTTGGACAGCTAATTACGGATTTGCTAAGGTCTGCAATTAATTCTGGAGAATTACTTAAGTGGAATAAAAAAGTAATACGAAGCACGCAAGTCGAGTAACGAGGCGGCAGCAATGCAAAAGTCCTGTTACACAAATCAGGGCAAGCTTTAATTACAGAAATTATCAATTCCCTCATCTACATACAAAATGGTTTGACATGTGTAATCTCAAACCCTAAACCGAGTCCTTGCGTGAGTAAATGGCAAACTTTGGCTTTATTTCCTCCAAGCCCCGAAATACAGGATTTCTACGCTCTCCAAAACCCGGGGGTGTTGACACCTGCCGCGTGGAACACCGGCGTTGGACGGGAGCGCGGGGAAGAGCTGGATATTGGAGTCTGCGTTCCCCTTTCAGCAACACCCCCCAACCCCCTTCCCACATTACTGCCCTTCTGCTGATGTCCAACTCCTTGGCTACAGGTGGTTTGAGAACGCTCACGGAAGACGAAAGCAGACACACACCCCAACCTAATTAAGGATATGAATTTAAGTACTTGTATTAGATGAAATTAAATTCCTGCATGGACACCTTTATTCGGAACACAAGCAAAGAGGTGAATTAAGCTAAACCAAATGAAAACCGTATCTCGATGTATATCTTTGGGTTCATGTGGATTAATTTCCCTGAATGCTCCTGGATGGAAAAACACTCAAAGAGTTCTTGCTCCAATTCCCAAAATCCCTTCGTCATCTTCAGGAGTCACCTAAATCACCTTCCTCTGCGACGCCAAGACAGTGAACTTCCTCTGTTGTCATTTCCTAGAAATGCCAGCCCACTCACTTTAGTGGGAACAAGGTCTTTCCCTCTTCCTGTCTTTCCTTCTAATTAAAACGAGGGGATCAAGGGCACCCCCAGTCAGTTTGCAAATGAGCCCAGGTTGGGCGGGAGTGCCGATGTGCCCGAGGGCAGGACGGCTCTGCAGAGGGATCAGGACAGGCTGGATCCATGGGCTGAGGTCACCGTGTGAGGATCATCAAGGCCAAGTGCTGGGTCCTGCCCTTGGGCCACAACAACCCCCTGCAACGCTACGGGCGTGGGGACAAGGGGCTGGGAATCCATCGGAAAAGGACCCGGGGGTCAACAGCAGCTGAGCAGGAGCCGGCAAGTGCCCAGGTAGCCAAGGGCATCCTGGCCTGCATCAGGAGCAGTGTGGCCAGTGGGACCAGGGAGGCTGCACCTCGAATCCTGGGGACAGTTTGGGCCCCTCACTGGAAGACAGACACTGAGGGGCTGGAGTGTGTCCAGAGAAGGGAACGGAGCAGGGGAAGGGTCTGGAGCACAATTCCTGTGAGGAG
>NW_010230778.1:5505-8622 GCF_000690775.1 Eurypyga helias
TGGTCTCTTCTCCCAAGGGACAAGTGATGGGACAAGAGGAAACGGCCTCAAGTTGTGCCAGGGGAGGTTTAGGTTGGATATTAGGGAAAATGTCCTCATGGAAAGGGCTGTCAGGACTGGAACTGCCCAGGGAGGTGGTGGGGGTCACCATCCCGGGAGGGGTTTAAGAGATGCGTTGATGCTCGAGGATATGGGTTAGTGGTGGCCTTGGCCGTGCTGGGTTAACGGTTGGACTTTATCTTCAAGTTCTTTTCCAGCCCAAACGATTCCATGATTTTAAGTTATCTCCTCAGCCCTAGGACAGGACCATGGTACTGCTGTGGGTGCAACTCTGCCTTCTCCACCGTACTCCAACTCCCAGGGTTCAGTAAAGCTTCGGTAAATCAAGATGCTGATAAAACCTCACCTTGGTGTTCAATTAAGAGGCAAAACTAGACAGGATCTGTCCAAGCAACAGGGCCACCTGCACAGCCTCATCTTCCAGCTCTCACACTCCAGCTCTCCTCCTCCATGAGACTCACTGTACGTAAGAACAGCTACTGGAAGCTGATTAGGACAGAGACAAACATCTAAGCAAGAAAACACCAGTTCACGTGTCTTAAAGCAGCCACCCGTCACTTCAACAGGTTTGCTGCTGCTGCCAGGTCCCAGACGTTTACCTCATCTGTCACGGCGCGGTTGGAGAGGCCCAAGCGTGAAAGAGCGTGACTGCCAGGACCCGTGGGACCCGAGAACAAGGTCTGCCGTGTGAGAGTAATGGATTTCTGAATGATTTCATCCAAGCAAGCCAAGCCCCTTTGAACACCCTTGAGACGCGCGTGTCCGCTCCGCGCTCGCTATTGTTTCCACCCAAGGTTTCCTGACGCAGGACTCAAAGGTTTAGCAAATCATTACCCCGTCTTCGCTGTTGGCTAATTCCTACAACGGATCTTTAAGAAAATGCGTCAAGCTTCTTCCCACCTTAGCGTAAGGGAAAATGCACAGTTACGACAAACCGGAGAGTCCTTCCTGCAGAGCTGCCCAGTGCCCCAAAGCTCTGGAGAAGTAACATCCAAAGGAATGACCAAACCACAATGCGAGGTTCTACTTACCCAAGATCTACCCAAACTTCAGCTGCTAGCTCCACCGTGTCTACCCGACTCGCAAAGACGCTCAAAAGGAGCTTGACTACACCCCACTTAGGTGACAACCCCGCACCTTACCCTTTAAAAATTCCCTTATTTCCTACCTGGAAAGCGTATTTCCGTGCTTTCATGCTCAGTCGCTGCCCTCCATAGTTCCTGCAGTATTCCTTGGGCCTGGCAGCAACACCAAGCAGCAAGGTTTCCAACATTACAGCTCTGCCCTGGGACGCCAGCACGGATCAACCCCCCCAGACCCAAACGCTTTTCATCCAACAGCCCTCCAGCTAGCGTAGCATTTCACAAGTCATGAGACTGAACCAAAACCCCAAAAACCCATCCCCAAAGCTCCCACTAAGCATTTCTCTTTTATTAGCATGGTATTATGCTCATCCCCTAGCCTCCCCGGGCTAGAGGAGAGCTGGTAACCCTTAAGACGTACCCCGAACGCTCGCAGAGCGCACACAGTTCCTCGCACCGTCGTACCCCAGATCTGTCACGTGGAAGCTTGAGGAAAGAGCAGGAGGAACAAGAAAGTGCCAATAAACCACACAAAAATCAAAGGTTGAACTAATAGAATACTTGTATGATCAAAGCTGGCATGAGGCTTTAAAACCATTTAGTGGAAAAGCTGGATGGGATATTCCTATGGAGGACCAGAAGGGACATTTGAAATCCCCAGGTCAAGTAACCAGTTGGAAAGCTCCCCGTTTCTTCAGGGAAATACAGACAATTAAGGAATATGGTCGTTTCGAGAAGTTCTGTTATGCATTTACTGGAATTTATACTGGAGGCAGTGTTATACGGAAAATACTTGCCCATGCTTAGTTTGGTGTATTTGTCCGTTTTCTTGAATGTTAAGGGTCACAAATGCCGAGCAAACAGAGCAAATGAAAGCTTCCCCTTATTTATGCTGGAACAAGGGAATTATTTTCAGAATTTAAAGCTTCTTGCGAATGTTTAGAATCAGTAGCAAGAACTCCAATAAACACACAGAGAAACTATCCCACCACGCTAAGCCCACGGCTGGCGTTAACGGGATGCTTCGATGCGGTTCCAGCCAGGTAAAGCTGCTGCACCTCAGCAGTTACAACAACGGGAAGAAATCGCTTAAAATTCCTAACTTTCAGACCACTAATACCCCAAACTCAAAGTTCCTTTTTAATTCTTGGGTGATGACTGGTTTGTTTCTTTTGCCCACGCAGCACGGTGCAAATATAGGCATCCTCCCTCCTCTACTTCCTCCGGCTTCTCAGCACGACCAGGCAAAGGATCAGATCCCAATCCAGGAGGATACTCGGTCCAAGCAGACCTGGATGCTCATGGAATTGCCCTGCAGACCTGACAAGGATTTAACGACTTCGATTTCCACCTACGTTTGCGTTTGGAAGACAGCACGCAGACTCTGCAGAGTAAAACACCGACCAAAACCGAAGCAAATATATCCAGCGTCTCGCTGCGACAGACTGGCAAGAGATATCTCAGAGTCCCAAAGTTCATTAGTAGCAAGATATAGGAATCCCAGGGGAAATAAATACCTTTGAATATACCCACAACAACTTCAAGTGACTCTGTGTGAAGTTTACTGGCAGTCAATTAGCCAAAGCTGGCCCAGGAGAGACCCACTGCCTATCAGGTAGAGACAAAAACCTTCTCCCAAGACATTCCACTCTTCCAAAGCTTATATTTACCTCCTACCAGAACCACAGCAGCAAAAAGCCTTCCTATTTTTTTTTTTTTTAATGTCACATCTATTACTTACGGAATTAAAATACCGACTCCCTGCAACACAATTTCCATCTGCAATTTAAGGCCTCCCAACAATCTCATTTGAAGTTGAGGACACTGAGACTGCAGATGGGATCGAGTCTGCTGAGGCTTGAAAATTATAGATCCTATGTAATTTCTGTTGACCTAAACTACAAAGCCTTCCAGAGCTTTTTATACTACACATGCCTCAGAGACAAGCTACTGGTTTTGCTATTCAAATACAACA
>NW_010230778.1:8712-24988 GCF_000690775.1 Eurypyga helias
TTCCATTTAAACCCACAACTACTGAAGCAAGAGTTTAGCTTTCTACTCTGGAGACGCGCCAGCAGCCCCGGCGACGACGGTCAGCCGCCGCGGTGAGAAACGCAGCCGTGGGATGCTTCCGAAGGACCGGGGTCCCCCCCCGCGCCCTTCCAGAGGTGCGGAGATCGGCCCCTGCGAACCGGCCTCCGTTATACAAATCATGTTTAAAAAGGTGCTTTTGATGAAGGTTTAGGAGGTGGCAACTTGCCAATTAGTGAAAACTGTCGTTTCTATTTATTATAATCTATCGTTTTCCTAATATGCCTTAATGGATGCATATTATTGCTGTAATATTAAAGCGCCTACAAATCTTAGCCACAACAGCGCAAGCAGCAATAAAATGATAAAGAGCTTTTATATCAGCCAAAATCCTAAGCCGTACCTCTTAAAGTTTTTAATTGCCAAATTGCAAAATACATATTGGCTCCCTCCTTTATAATTGCATCATTTGAGAGGGCTGTTACAGCGCAAACGTCACTTCCTCAGGAGTTTAAATTTCCAGGGTCAAAACCCAAAAGAGCCTCTGGAAGGTAAAAAACAAGTTGGAATAACAACGTCCGCTCAAAATAACCCCCTCGAAATCGGTGGAACTGTGGTTACAGGTTTCCACCACTCACGGCTCCTTAGGAAGGAGGCAACGTAAGCAGAGCTCGTGTCACATCGCTACACGACCGAGCATCAAAACCACCACCCGCTTCAAACGCTCAAAGGTCGGGGGTTTGCCTAAGTTCAGAGAGCAAGACACATGATGAAGGGAAAAAAAGAAACGCGTAGCCTAAACGAAATGCTTTGTGCCTGCAATGTAAAGCAGGATACGAGTCCCTAAATGGACAATCGCTTGTATCAGCAAACCGGAGAGCAATTAAACTCCGCTGTCATCAAGATGTCACCCCACAGGCACGAGAGCTGAGCCAGCCATGGAGCCTGTTCGCTCACGCATGCCTGGACCTTCTGATCTCATCTAATCCAGGTTAAAAAGATCCTCCTGAATACAGCGTAATGTACCGGTTGATGGGATTCCTAGCAGCAGGATTCGGTTGGAAACTTCAGCCGAAACCACCAAGCACGGCTTCCCCGGGGATGGGCAAGGCGAAAACGCTCAGCACGCCTCCTTGCACGGCGGCTTTGGATGCCGGAAAGCTTTCCTTATGGGGGCTAGGGGGAGACACGGAGCCAGGAATGGTACACACGGAGCCAGGAACGGTACACACGGAGCCAGACGGGCCACCCAAGCGCCCATCGGCGCCCTCCAAACTCAGGAGCATGGGCAGAGTCGCCAGCCTCGCAGCGACGGGCCACGGCACGCAGGGTTTTTCACTTCAAACCCATCTTTTTTCCTTTGTTCCGAGTATAAAGCTCCTTGGTGGGTCTCCTCTCCGAATCTCGCCCCAGCGCCAGCGAGCAATTCCAACAAAACTCACTCCAGTGATGGTTTACATACAGGGTAATCGAAGTTTTATGCTCAAGCCCAGAGAAATTGGTGTTTGAACTCGGTCACTTCCAGTAAATCTTTCCAGACATGCCTCAAAAGACTCTCTGCTTCCCAGCGCGGAACCACACTGTGTTTTTACTGAGCCTGTATTTGCAAAAATAAACCTTTAAACTCCAAAAAGAACAGACGCCTCTGACACGCAACCCGATACTGGGATCGTCTTTAGCACCAGACCGCGGGTCTTGTGAAAGGTGGCTTTGGTAAGGGAGCTCCGGCGCGCCGCGCACGCTGAAAAACCCTGGGACAAACCACACGTCGCTCGCCGTCAAGCCAAGATGTTTGGCTAGCACAAGGTGCAGTAGTTTTCCACCAGAAAGGAAAGCTGTACGCAATTTGGGCAATGCCTTTCAGGAAGAAAATGTAAAAGGAGGCTCAATTCCTTAGAGAAATGATTAAAGAACTGTCACTCGGTATTGAGTTGGATCACCGCAGCGCAGGCGACCTTCTCCGGCCACAGGAGACTTGGCTACACCAAACAGACTCATCTACCCGACCGATGCCTTCCCAGGGCAGGAACCACCAAGTGACTTCTTGCAATCCTTATTCCTAAATTTCCACAGCAATGCAAACACAGTCACCCAGTAACTCTTTTTCAAGAGCACTGAGATGGATACAGAATTCATAGAATCATGGAATGGTTTGGGTTGGAAGGGACCTCAAAGACCATCCAGTTCCAACCCCCCTGCCATGGGCAGGGACACCTTCCATAGACCAGGTTGCTCCAAGCCCCATCAAGCCTGGCCTTGGACACTCCCAGGGATGGGGCATCCACAGCTTCTCTGGGCAACCTGTCCCAGTGCTCCCACCCTCTGCGGGAAGAATTCCTTCCTGATATCCAATCTAAACCTCCCTGCTTTCAATTTAAACCCGTTCCCCCTTGTCCTGTCACTACAGGCCCTTGGGAAAAGTCCCCCCCAGCTTCCTTGTAGCCCCTTCAGGTATTGGAAGGCTGCAATAAGGTCTCCCCAGAGCCTTCTCCGGGATTGTCGTATAATAAAGAGCAAGGACAGTCTGAAATGGCTGCGTGAGACGCCGCAAGGATGCGCTGGGCTGTCTCCCAGGAAAACGCAAGCTTTGTTTTTGCAGAGAACAGGCCTGGGACTTCCAGAGGAAACTGAAGAGTTAAACCTACCCATCTCCAGAGGAGGGCTCCCCTGTTAGGGGATAGCTTAGTGCAGAGGGAGCACTGCAAGAGGAGAATAAGCACTAGGAAGAGATACAGGCAGAGTCTGGTTCGTTTTAGGAGGCACAGCAGTTCCGTTCTGCACGCCACCAGCTTTTCAAACGGCCGGTCGGTCACTGGATCCCATCGCTGCTTCGTCCAAGAGACCCAACTTCGCTGCCATCGGTGCCGAGCGGCCGCAGCTCTCCCCCCCGGGGCCAGGGCTGGAAAGCAGCACAATCCCGCACCAAAAGGGGAGGTGACCTGTAGCCTGAGGTCAAAGGGAACGCGTACTCTAAGGAAAGATCAAAGGTGGGTTGCGGCATCAGGAGCCCCTGGCTCCCAGTTAACCCAGGCAGTTCGGTGCCTTCAGCACTGATGGAGAAGTCAGCCTCAGGTGGGAATCCAAACCTGGAGACCACAGGTACAGTTCCCAGTGGTGCAGCACCCCCTTTCTTCTTTTGAGTTTGGGTTGTTGGGGTTTTTTTTAAATCTCTGCTTTTCCAGGGAATTAAGGGAGACCTACTCGTTAAGTCTAGGAGAGACACAAAAATTGCCAAGTCCCAACTCCTCATGCCTGACACCAGACTGCCGCAAGAGCCTGAAGGATGGTTATGCTCAGCTTAACCATGACAGACTCCCACCAATTTCACTATTAACCAGACGGGGACGCTTCGGGAGGTTTTACTGTCAGAACACCACCAGCCAACTCCCACCATTTCCACAGCCTTGAGAAGGAAAGGCGTTTTGGGGGAATAAAGAACATTTGCATCCCCACACAGCTTTCGGTGTCCAGCACAAGTGTTCAGAGCAGCCTGGCAACCAGGTAAAAATGTCTACAATGGGAGAGTTGGGGGGTTCAGCCTGGAGAAGGGAAGCTCCGGGGAGACCTTGGAGCCCCTTCCAGTTCCTGGGGGGCTACAAGGAAGTTGGGGGGGCTTTTCCCAAGGGCAGGGAGTGACAGGACAAGGGGGAACGGGTTTAAATGGAAAGAAGGAGACGGAGCTGGGACATCAGGAAGGAATTCTTCCCGCAGAGGGTGGGGAGCACTGGGACAGGTTGCCCAGAGAAGCTGTGGATGCCCCATCCCTGGGAGTGTCCAAGGCCAGGCTGGATGAGGCTTGGAGCAACCTGGTCTAGTGGAAGGTGTCCCTGCCCATGGCAGGGGGGTTGGAACTAGATGATCTTTAAGGTCCCTTCCAACCCAAACCATTCCGTGATTCCATGCTAACTATCAAAACACCATGCCCATTTTTAGTGCAGTAACACAGGTCTCCTTCATTCCAAGTCAAAACACCAGTAGGTTTGATACAACCACTGCCTCCCTCTGAACAGGAAACTCCATTTTTTGTGTTACTGGATTTTCTGCATCCATTACTCATTACAAAAGGGTGTTCCAGACCCTCACTGAAACTGGTACCAGTAGCCCTCAAAGTTATTTTAAATTTATTAGGCAGCGCTGCGTTCTTGAATCAAAACTGTCCATTTAAACACCTTTACTTTTCTCTCAGGGTCTCATCCAGTTCTCCCCAACTCCCTCCCCAAGACAGACTTTCCAATATCCCTTTCCCCTCTCCCACAAGCGCACTGGAAATCAAATCCATTTAAACACCTTTACCTTTCTCTCAGGGTCTCGTCTAGTTCTCCCCAACCCCCTCCCCAAGACAGACATTCAAATACCCCTTCCCTTCTCCCACAAGCGCACTGGAAATCAACAAAATTCTGCATAAACGGTTATTTTCATTACCATTTTTTCCTGAAGGGATTTTTCTTCCGTAACTCAGACTAAAAGCAATGGAAGGTAAAAGCAGGAAAGCATTAAACACATTGAAACGACATTTCCCAAAGCACTCGCACAAAGATAACGCTTCGCTGGCAAACTCAGCGCAAACCTAGAAGCTCCATTGTCTCGTTACTCTTAAGCAATGGAATAGAGTTTGGAGAAAAGTGATTTTTGTTCAACTAATGCCCCAAAGGCCACCTCTCTAAAAACAGCGACCCTACAGTCACCTGCCTATACAGGAGGAGGAAAAGGAATTGGTTTTAATTGAAAAATCAAATCAGAATTTTCTGCTCCATCCCTTTCTTGCAGGGCAGTACCGCGGCGCTGCCAGCAGGTACTGTAAGGTAAGGATCGGGCAGGAAAAAGGAAGGTAAATATTGGCATTTCTAAAGCGCAGGCAAAGGAAAGCAAACCCTCTTCGGGCTGTTTTTTGAATTTTTCAACATGTGGATTTGCTTTGAAACACTGTTTTCAGCAACAAACACTATTCCACAAAGAAACTTCCTGTTCAGCCTCCGCACACTGGAAGTGCTAATAAGCCTAATAATTATTAGCTGTTGTTTTAAGAGGGGTTCAGCAAAAAAACTCCAGCGTCCGCACGCGTCTGCTCTTCGGGACAACTCAGACCTTACTCTGGCAAAAATCCCATTAAGACATCCACGCTCCAAATTCCCTGGGTAATCATCTCTTGCGTGCAACACTGCTTGTTTTTACAGCAGAGTTTTATTGTAGCCATCAGATCTTGTTAAATTGGGAAAGGCCTGGGCAGGAAAAAAAAACCCAACACAACCCTGGCAGAAGGAAACTGAATCATCCAAAATTCCCAACTCTGCTAAAGGTGAACAGCAGTTCTGGTTTTCCCTAAAGGCTTTACTTAAGCAGTTTTATGAGCCAAGAATCATTAAGGGGTTTTAGATTTTCTCAGATTAATATTTTCAAAGCCGTTCCTCTGGTACGGGATGCCTTGAATGAAGGGTTCTGCGCTTCCTCTGACAGAGGAGGGAGGTTTGCTGGCTGGTTACCGGATGCTGGAGACGTGGCCACCTCTCAAACGAAACCCAAAAGCTTGTGAAAATGCTGAGGAAAACAATTTCACTGGTGGAAATCACTTGGCTTGCTATCATCTCCCCTCCAAACGATACTTTTCACCGATTAGCCTTTCTGAAGCAATACCAGCAACGTCGCTTTGCGTTTGTTTTGACAACGAAATCAGGTCTGGGAAATGCAAAGATGGGGGCATTTTTTGGTCTGATTGCCTAAAAACGATCACAGCAACTACCCAACATCTCTATTCCTGACTCTTCCCACTCTCAGTGGGTTCAAACGTGACACGCGGACACAAGTGGGAAATAAGGATTTCCATGAGCTTCACTGAAAAGGTTTAGAATTAACTGGTTTATATATATATCTATAGGGAAGACCAAGTCGGTTTCCCCTCGCCGTGGGACGGGAAGCAGAAGTCTGCTGACGTGCGCTCGCCGGCAGCGGCGGTCAGCTGGCTGTGCAGCATGGACACATCCGGCACCCGCATCACGGCGACAGGGCCAGACTTCCCTAATCCTGCCGCTCGGAGCACAGCGTCCACCGCGAATGCTCCCGCTTCTGCCCAGCTACGTTCCGTTTAAATGCTCCTCATCCTTCAAAAGCTCACGTTATCCTGTCAGCCCCCTCTCCCGAGCTGCCGCGGGGGTCAGCGCCTGGAGTCGGAGACGGCTCGTACCACCGCACAGGTAACTGAAGCAACCGCCTACGTAAACATAACACAGAGCCAAGCATCTTCCAAGAGAGCCACCAAAACCATCATTCTCCCCCCACGAGAAGAGTCCAGGGGTTGTTTTTTCTGAACTGCCACCCTACGGAAGCTGCTGACGGACTCTTCTGTGTACGGCCATACGGCACGCATGCCCACTGCGCTGGCCAGACCTCAACCGTGGATGAAAAGGTCCCCCTCATGCTTAGAGCCGAGAGAAGTTAAACCGTTAAAAGGAAGCTTTTCTACAGCTTGCTGCATTGAGTATATCTCCTACAAATATTTAGGTTTTAGCTTTTGCACGGTACAAAATCCCCAACCATGAGAAGAAAGCGTTTCCCAAATTACTACAGAAAAGTGTGTCGCAGTAGCACCTCCTATGATGAAAGGGGGAGAGAGTTGGGGGGGTCAGCCTGGAGAAGGGAAGCTCCAGGGAGACCTTAGAGCCCCTTCCAGTGCCTGGGGGGCTACAAGGAAGCTGGGGGGGACTTTTCCCAAGGGTCTGTAGTGACAGGACAAGGGGTAACGGGTTTAAACAGAAAGAGGGAGATGGGCCATCAGGAAGAAATTTTTCCCACAGAGGGGGGGAGCACTGGGACAGGTTGCCCAGAGAAGCTGGGGATGCCCCATCCCTGGGAGTGTCCAAGGCCAGGCTGGATGAGGCTTGGAGCAACCTGGTCTAGTGGAAGGTGTCCCTGCCCATGGCAGGGGGTGGGACTGGATGATCTTTAAGGCCCCTTCCAACCCAAACCAATCCATGATTCTATGATTCTACCTCTTAAACATCTCCCCATCACAAGTGAAGTTTACGTAGCAGATGAAGACACCCAAGCGCTTCTGGCAGCGTGCTGGGGAAGGGATGTGAAGTGGCGACAGAACCAGACGGAGTCGAGCCCTCCCTCGCAAGTTTTCCTTGCATGACCTCGTATGGAGCACGTCACCTCTGGGTTGTAACACCTCGTCCTGTGAAACACAGCTAGTGTTTCCCATGTGGATTGGGGCGGGGGGACGCCAACACCATGTGCAGCATTTACTGGAGACGGCCGAGGTCTAAGCGAGAGCTGGACGGCGTGGGCACCTCCACACCAAGGGTTTCCAACCCAGACGAGGTTCACAGAGCAGCGAGACGGGTGAAAGAAGAAAACTGAGCGTATTAAGAACAGCTTAATAAAACAACTTGCCATTCTGGAAGACTTTTTAGAGACGACAGCTCAGGCAGAATTTAAAACCCACGAGCTTCAAGCCATACTGAAAAGTGAGAATTCATTTAAATACCATTTATGCCAGAATGCTTAAGTACTCCAATATTGCTAGCTAGCTCAGTCTGCCTAAAAGAAAGGCTACTCTTAAATTACACCAGGTGGATTTCACTGAATACCGAGGCTCTCGGGCTCAGACTTCAAGCACCATTCCAATAATAGTCTCATAAAAACGCTGAATGGGTACAGTCAGCTAGAACTTCCAGTTAAAAATAAGTATTTTAAATGACTTCCAACATACTCCCTTTACCATGCTCCTCGCCAATCTGCGGGTTTCCAATTACTTGATCTTTTTTTCTTTTTTAAAGCTATTTTTCTTTCACCCATCAGGTTAAAAACCCACTCAGACAGAAAGAGAAGCTGGTTAATGGCAGTTAGAAAACCGGCTGTACACAAACAGAGCGGACAGCTTGTGGAAAAAAATCTGCCCGTTTGGCATCTTCGGCGTTATACGTAACACACAGATAATTCACCTTTTCAGACCCAAGCAAGGTAACGTCGTTTTTACAGCCAAGATGTTATTTCGAGCAGCTTTACCAGCTCCCCCAAGCCAGGCTCGTGCGGAGCGAAAGGAGACACTGAGCACATTACAATTAAAGCAAGAGATTACACGCTGAGCAACACAGGGTTACAACTTATAAAACAGGAATAGCGAAATATCAGAAGCTGACAGTGGTTTCTGACCTAGTTTTAACTGGAGAACAGTCAAAGAGCCGAAAAGACTGAGGCGAGGCTGAAGGTGCTGAAATTCCAGTACTGGAGCCTGAAGTGCTGGGGAACAGGATTACAGCGAAAGCCCTCAGACATTCAAACGAAGCTTCACAGAGAACAAGGAACTTCAGGTTCAAGGGCTCTAGTTCAATGTCAAGTGACAACCTGGCGAGAAGGGACGGGAGGGTTGAGGCAAGGCAGCGATGGAGTAAGAGGCGCTGCGGGACCGTCTCGCTGGACGGTGGTTATGGGGCAGCGGGAAGGCTGGGGGGGGATAAGCAAGTTCTGAAACACAGGAAAAGATCATGCTAAACCAGCAAGTGCGTACTTGGGAAGATATTTTAGTCGCTTTTCTTCCGAGAAGAATGTGCTGTCAAACACCTGCGCATTTGCATAAGGAGAAAATCAAAGCCTCATTACGTGAGGGAGCTGGAAGGGCTACGAGAGATCCAGGGGGGCTGGGGCAAGGGAACTCAAGCCATCCCACCCCAGCAAGCTGTTCACACGTCTCCTCCCATCCAGGGTGAAATACATTTCCAGCACGGAACTACGGGCTGGTTTTAAGGCTCATTAAGGAGCAGTACGTTGCTGGTCTGACATGTCAGAGTTTTAACTGACCTTTGTACCGAGAACAGCGTTACCAAGCTGCTAACGACGGGGGGGTGGTGGTGGTGGAAGTCGTTTTCCATGATTAGGAGAGCTACATTCTGGCTGTTTGCATTTATTTTAGTTCAAAAAAAACCCCACCTGTCAGTAAACCAAGCCATAAAAAAAAGAGAGCAGTTCCCTCTGAAGGGCAGCGGTGACGGCATCAGCCCTGTTAGCCATTCTTAACGTCGGATTTATCACACAAGGTAAACAGGAGTGACTATCAGTTAATGAACAACACAACCCTACGGCTGAATTTTAAAGAGCGTTTTTCTCCACTGCAACCTTTTAATGAAAATACAGCAGTTCTAACCCACCGAATGTGCTTACGAAAGTCTAATTTATTTTAGGACATATTAAGACACCAGGGCTGATTCACTTGCCTGCCTGCTCATCAGATGGCTTAAACGAGCTGCTGAAACATCAGTACAATCCTTATCTTCCACACAGCTTTACCACTTTTCTTGCAAGGGAAAAATATAGGAAGGCAATTCAGAGATCAGATGGACGAACTCGTTCAACCATCCTGCAACAAATCTCACCTAACACACACTGCTGAGCCCAGGAAAACAAGCCTGGACCAGTTTTCTCCTTGCGCCCAACTCTATCCGATTGACACGTAAAGAGAAGTGTAATTACTAGTCTGCCCGAGTTCTACTTAAGACAATCTTCAGATGTTCCTCGTGGACTCGGAGCCAGCCCTGCTGGAGAGGCTACGACCAACCAAAGTCAGCAGAGCCTGGATCCTAAAGGAATCCCAGAGAAATCCAACCACCCACAGCCCACAGGCAGATCCGCCTCGAAAGCTAATGCAAATGCTCAGACACAGCTTCTTTCGGCTTTCAGGCAACCAAAGGTGCTCCAACGCTGAAGGGGACTCTGGGAACACATCCCAGCGGCACCTCAGCGTCCAACGGGGATGCCACCGAGGCACTGACGCTGCCTACCATCTCACCACCCTCCTGGGGCAGTTCGCGATAAAGTAATCTAGGGTAAATTCCAAGTTTGGGGGGTTTTTTCCTATCCCCAGGGGAAGCTGCCCACAAAAAAAAAATCCAGCTGAAAGTCCTGAGAACGCGACAACCCTGCTAGACTTCCTACCATGCTACAACCTCAGCCGTTACATACCCTCGGCTAACAGAGCGCTGCCAACAGCCTCCTCGCACACGCCACCTTCCAGGGGCTCTCTCCGACAGAAAAGTGAAGGCAGCTGCCCGAAGAAGCCACTACGGAGTTAAACGAGGTGCTCCCTCTCCTTCAGCGAGCAGCACAGAACCCGCACTGTTTCAGCTACGTCTGTGTTTGCACTGCCAGGCTGGTCGGTAACAAACCTGCTCCAAAAATAAAGTGACAAACAGTAAAAGAAAGAACATACTCTTCTAAATTGGCCAAAAAAAAAAAAATCTACTTCTAAAAAAAAAAACAACCCCAAACCACCACCCACCCTGGTCAGATGTTTCTTTGCTCCACGCAAGGACACCTGTGGAAGTTCAGGTTACAACAAATTCCAAAAACGAACATGGAAAATGTTCAGATAAGAAGAGGAAAAACATAGCAGCTCTGCTGACTAAACAGAGATCGACCACAGGGCTGCACAAGCTGCTCTGCTCCCCAGAGCCCCGCCAGCTTTCACACGTTGACGACAGAGAGTCCCTCCGGCCTGACGGGGCGAGTCGAGGGGGTTAATCCCATCCGTGCACGCAGGAGGAGCGGTACGGTCACCGAGCCGGCGCTCCATTGTCTGACCAGACTTTTTTGGGTCTAAACATAAGAAGTTTGAGTTAGCTGAAGTGTTTTCAGCCCATCTGAGGTTAGAAGCGTGTTTCTTCCTGCTGTCAGCGCTCGTACGGTTAGTAATGACAACTAAAAGGTCGTTATATACCGAATTAAATGGCCTTAATTGTACGAGTGAGCTAAAACGTGTGGGTGGCACCTCCACAAGGCACATCTCCCATGCAAAGGGCTGCTGAGATCCATCAGGGAGGTGATGGAAAGGTGCCCAACACCGATATCAAACCTTCCAGGCACCACCGTGGCAAACACGGCCTGAAGAAACCCAAAAAGGGATCTGTAATGCAGCCAGCACTACTTACCGTTTTAATGCATTACGAACAAAGTCCTTAAACAACTCCGAAAACGATCCGGGAATCACGCCTCCAGAAAAATGTTTGCCACCAGGTTTAATCACCACTCCGTTCCACGTCAACCCAAGTGCACATTTCCAACGGATCCAAGATAGCCCGTTTACGTTCATAAAGGTTAAGTATGCTTTACTTTAGCCATTACTACCCTCCCCCCGTCCGCCTTCCCATTTCCACACTTCTAAAGATTAAACAGCAAGCCGCTTCCTTGGAAAGCCGCGTGTTTCGGGACTCTCCGGGGCCGCTCCTCGGCTCCAGGCTGGGAAAACTGGTTTATGACAACGCACGGGCTCGGCTGCGTCGCTCTCCTTTACAACAGCACGCTGGGCTTCGGAAATAAGGTTCTTTTTATTATGGAGTGTCTCTGGGGAGAGAAGGAAGCGGAGTCCACGGACAGGACCACCAGAACCAGAGGGGAAGCTGCGAGCGAGGTCGCGGTCGCAGGTGTCACCGAAAGCATTTTTCAAAAGAAACTGGTCATCAGAGCTCCTACGCGCGTCTTAAGGGACTATTTATGGGAGCAGAAGTGGCTCTTAATGCTGTGAGCAGCAGCAGAGGTCACGATTCGGGCTGCGCCAGCGCTGACAGCTCAACACCCCTGGAAGCGTGAAGAGGTGCCGTCAGTATTTTTAAAAAAAAAAAACTATTTTCATGACCCAGGAACTCCAATTTCAGTCCTGCTCGGCCCAGCCCGTCGTCAGCAGCGCTCGCATCGCTGCTGAAGGCGCTGAAGAAACCCCGTGACAGGAGGCTGCTCCGCTCTGACCCGCCTCAACCCCCTTTCCCAGCTCCAGTCATTTTACAGCAGTTTCATTCTGAATCACAAGTTTCCGCCTCCGTTTTGGGGACGGCGTGCTGCAGCCCCACGAGTCAGGGAGTTAATGAGTTGCTGCCACCTAATCGGGCCTTACCACACCTCCAGCAAGTGTCGGAGGCACCGGGAATGACTTCAAAGGACCGGCAGGCCTCACGCTCTCCCTGCGAGCAAGGGCTGCTCCCTTCGCCAGCCTCCCCATGGAAAGGTGAGCCCGGCAAGAGCTGACTGACTCGCCTTATATGGCTTCCAAGGCACAATTTCCGCTTGCCCAAGCTCAGGCAGGGTGGAAAAAATTGGCTTCCTTGCTACTCCACCCATCCCCGGGCTCTGAAAAAGCATCCCCTGAATCCTGGAGCGGAAAGGAATGGAAGAATCTACAGGGATGTTTGCACGGAGCTCAGCTCCCTGGAAGGGGTGAAGAGGCTTGGGCAACAAGCCGGGCTCACCTCAAACTCCGGGGGAGAAACGGGAGCCGACACGCAGGCAGAGGTGCTTAGGGAAGTTGGAAGCGCAACCTTTATTCTCCATGTACCACACGACCCATCCTTCCTCCTCCTCAGACGCACCGAAGCCTTTCAAATTTCATGGCAGCGAGCTTCACACGTCAACGATGAGCTGGGAATGTTATTCCCTTTCACCAATTTATCCGTAATGCCCTTTATTTACTACGTACACCGGGAGTTTTGTTTTCAGAAGCGGAGGAGCACGGTGTAAGCACCTGCTTACGCCCCGTTTTCCACGCGCGCGGTCCCTCCTCCGGCAGCCAGCGCTAACGTGGCCGGAGCCCCGTCCTGCCTTCTGGTGACCGCGAGGTTGACGTAACCTCGGCCCGTATCGCTGTCAGCCTCTCTGAGCATCACCGGGTGGTGAACACCCAGCCACCCTCCCGCTCGCCGATGGAAATACCGTCACATCCCTCGGCACCCGCAAGCGGGAGAAAGCCACTGCGAAACATGAAGCGGAGCGGGAGCAGTCAATCGAAAGGCCCCTTCACTCCCAACAAATGCTCTCACTTGGTGAATTACCAAGTTTTTTTATTTCTAAAAACGTGCACATGTCCCCTTTTCCTAACCTCGACCGCCCATACCACGATCATTCCGTTTTTCCGCAGCAGATCCTTCTCAGAGCAGGAACCAGGGAAAGACTTACCCCCAGCCATCAGTGTTTTGCCTCTGCAAACGGCAGAACCCACCTCGTCCACACACAGATTCTCTCAGAAGAGAGAAAAATGGTGGCAAAGCAGCTTAAAAAAAAAACCCCAAACCCTAAGTTCTGCCAATTCCCTTGTTCCCTTCTTTTTTTTCGGGGGGACTGGGAAAGACAGAAAGGCAGCCCGTTTGATTTTCCTCATAGAAACCGAGAGCCAAAAACAACTGAAATCAGCGCCGGAGCTGGAAAGGTACAACAAAACTCACACAAACATCAAGTCTAGACACTGAAATGTGGAAATATGATTCAAATAACCACAGCTGGCACATAACGTATCGATTGCAGCCCGTCACAGAACAGGCCCTCAGTGGGTAAGAATACAGAAGAAAGATTAAATTAGCGTCTTCCACCTCGATTGTAGGAAATATGGATCCTTTGGGCACGGTGATAGGGATTGAGTTAGCATTTCTTCCGTCCTGCTGGGTTTTTTGCGAGGCTAAGTAACACGTCTGCTCTCGTTAAATAACGACAATTAGCTTAAACTATCCTTGCACCACCGATCCTACACGAACGCCGCTGCCGGGGGTACCAGGAGGCTGCTCTTATCAAAGCAGGGGCTACCAGCTACGCTGCACGGGTCTCAAAATACCTGAGCCAAGCAGTCGTTTGTACTGATGAAATCTAAATACTCCAAAGGTTTAGGCAACTAGTTTTTTTAGGAAGTTTTGGGGTATTTGCTAAACCCAACGGCACGGTCGGGAACGGGGCGGCACAGCGCAAGCTTTTGCTCGCGGCGCTACGCACCCATCGTCCTTCGAGACGCTGGGTCCAGCCTTCTCCCCGCGATGGCCCGTTTTCCTGTGGGAAAAATAAAGTTTCTCTGGGCCCAGGACCATGCCCAGAGCCCCCCTGAATGGTTGCAGCTTCTGCGTATGAGAATAAAGAGCAGCTGCTAGGGGCGGCTGGGCTGAAGAGACTCTGGAAAAGTAAAATATCTTGGTTTTCCATGAATGCCTTGGGCTAAAGTATCCTCTTCCCGCCCACCAACAGCCAAGAGGAGTTCTGCTGCGCAGGGAGCAGAGGGTTAACTGCAGCCAGACTGCACCAGATCAGGGAAAGCTCAGGTGGGTGGAGGTGGGCAGCTAAGTCAAGTCATGCCGGCAAGCACTGACCTCTTTTCGAGTGAAACAAATGCTGGTTTCTTTAAATTAAAAAAAAAAGGCACTAGTCCAATGTAAAGAAAGGAGAGACCAAGCGCACGGAGCGGTGTTTTTTCTAGGCTGCCTTTTCGCTGGAGCGATGCAAAAGGGATTGGATTCTGGAAGCCTGCTTTCCCACCGCGGCAGCCACGCACCCCAGCGCTCTGCAAACCCAGCGCCGAGGGGTTTACGGTGCCCGATTCCAGCAATTCTTTGGGCGGAGGGGGAAGAGAAAAAACCACCCCAGAAAAACAAGAGTCAAAAGGCAATACGGGGTTACCATGGTGTGCAAAAGTCGCCTTCGGTACATGGGACGTTTCTAAGCAACGCAGGAGCTGCTATAGAAAACTCTTATCGGCAAATCCAAGCTCCTTTCCTGGATAATGCATCTAGGTCAAGCTAAGGCACGTTGAGCGTGGAAGCCTAGTTTTGGTGAGGGCTCCTCTGCATCCAGCCTGGATAAAATATTAGCAGAGTTCAAGTTATCAGGCTTTTTTTTTTTTTTCATTAGCATTAAATTCACTCCAAATAGCGGTTCCTCCAGAAATGGCATTAACCTGAATTATTCAAAGGTAACGCGATCCCAACCTGCCTGATGTCACAACACCGAGCTGAGGACCACTTCTGCCCCCTCCAACTTCTCCCCTCGCTCCCCCAAATCAAGTTGGTGTATCACACAACCGCGTTCCCAGACGAGGGTACCGCAGCCCGGACCCAGGGCATCTCTTCAGGGTTTACCTACACCCGTGCAGCCACTCCATCCATTCAAACGCATTCTCTCGTGCATGAGCAGCAAAACCCCTAAGTCAGCCAAAACGTGTTCTTCTCCCATGGCTTAGCTGGCACAAATGAGTTGGAGAGTGACGCACGCAGTCTGTCCCTTCCCATTTTTCAACACGCGCAAACACCAGGAATTCGGAGGCGCTTGACAAGTTACGGGCAGAATGGAAGTTTAAGTTGTTTGAAACATGCAACTCGTTTAGGAGACAACACGTTCGTTTCCCAACGAGACCTCGAACGCTTTGTCAAACAAAACATCCCCTCCCTCCCCAGCAATAAAACTCTTCCGCGGTCCCAACAGAGTCGGCACGACGCGAGGGAGCTATTTCAACAGTCACCATCCCTCTGCCAAGCAGCACTGGGACAAAAACCAACTAAACAGGACAGAGCACTTGGGCAGGTTCAGAAGAAAAACCTGATGTTGGAGGATCACCCGGAGACTCCGCACTCCGGGAGTTAAGCAGAAGGAGAAACCAACTACAGAAGGAGCGAGGGTTTAGTCTGGAACACAATTTTCAGGATCCGCTGTTGACACCAGCGCCAAAACGCTCGTGTACCTTAAAAAAACCCAAACGTAGCCTAATAAAAATCACCTAAGGGGTTAATCTTTCAGCTTGCTTCCCCCAGTATCGCTAGAGAGCAAAGTTATTAATGCCCAAATTCAACTTCTCCTATTAACGGTGTCATGTGATGCGCCGATAAGAAAGCGGATCACGTTTGAAACGAGCGCTGTCGGTCACAAGGATTCTGTCACAAACTTTCTGTTTTCCCTTGGCACGTCACCCATTAAACCTACTCCTTTAGTCTGCTACCACCACAGTATATCTGTGAAAAAAAAAAAGAGCATAATGGGTTTATAATTTGCCACCGAATCCCATAGCAACTGTACGTCACTTCAGATGTAAATTACAGGCAATTCTTTCCCGTGCAATTTGAAAACTAGAGAGACGAATCTATAATTTGAGCGGATCCAAATGGTACAGGGTTGAGAGGAAAAAACTACCCTGAATAATCAAAAGGGAACCGCCCCGGGCCAAAACATTCCCCCCGGACCACGTTCGACGTCTCTCCGTCCCCCTCCTTCAAACGGGAGGTGCCGCGTCCAGCTCGACGCCACGAACACCGAGCAGGAGTTGGGCGGTTCGGCGTGTTCCGCGTATCCTGTCCCATTTTTGCTGATGGGGAGGAGATGTCCGTGGACGAGGAGTTTCCTTTCCAGCCTCCTCTGATTCACGTAGTCGCGTCGCCGACTCACGCTCGCGGTGTCGCAAGAGCTTCGCTTCTGACGGACTGCAGCATCAGTGAGTTAATAGGACAGGAAAAAACAGGTTGCAGGAAAAGCAGGA
>NW_010230778.1:25105-27785 GCF_000690775.1 Eurypyga helias
TGTGACAGCAGGGGCCTTCGGTTTGTGCTCCGTGCTTTAAACGCGGCGAGATGAAGGCATCCCTGACAACCCGCCCCGAAAGCGAAGGCCGAGAACGCTCCCGCCGCGAGCGGTGACCACGAGGGGTCGGTTTCACCCCAATTTCTGGGGAATAACCTCCGCCGCGGCCCGTTTCGGAAGGGCACAAAGACGACTTGGGGAAAGCCGCCACCGTCGGATCACGGTTCCAAAACTCGGCTCGGCCGTGAGAGCGCGAGGGCAGCGTGCTTCGGATACCTGCGCTTAGCCCCCACGAGACGTTCGCCAAAGCTCACCAGCGAACCAACCTGTCGACTTCGGTTCAAAACACCCCCCGTAGCAGGGGCACAAGGCGAGCGGGAGCCGCCGCCTCACGCGCCAACCCAAGCGGGGATGCCGCGATCCTCCGTACATCCCGCCCGAAAACCACGAGGCTGCCACGGAAGCCAGGCCCAGGGCCGGCGGCGGAGCGGAGCTGGGCCTCCGTCGGCCTCGGCTGGGTCAACACATCAGCTACAAATAACAAAGGCGTTCAACCCCCGCCAGGCTGCTCGTTATCAAAAACCATCCATCACGCGAGCTCACCGGTACCGCTCCTCCGGCCACAAAGAGAGTTTTTAAATAAATAGGTGAACGTCGGGGAAATTCCCAGCTGAAGGTTCCAGGAACAGCCCTACCACTGGTTCTGGGCCATCGGAACGGCGCGAGGAGACGTACCCACTGCCACGTGGCGTGTAAAATGGTGCTTTGAGATCCTACTCACCCAGAGCATCCCCCCCTGCCCCACCCCGATGCTGCTAGAAGAACGGGTGTGAAGAGCAAAGGATGAGCGCCACGGATGGGGGGGTATCCGGGTGCATCAGGCCAGGACAGACGCGGCATCTCGTCATCAGGAGCGAACGGCAGGGCCCGGGGCGGAGAACGGAAGACGAAAGCGCGGCAGGAGCGCGAGGGCTTTCCCCGTACCTCGACGTGGGCAGCAAGAAAGCTGGAGGCGGTCGGGGGGAGATGGGAAAAGCCATGCCCTGCTCTCTTCAGGGGCTGGGAGGGCCCGAACGGAGCGCGGAAAACGGCGAGCCGAGATAGAATTACGCTCCTTGGCGAAGCCAGAGTTGTTCTAGGCTAACGCACCAGAGCGGCTCCATTTCATCAGCGGGCAAACGGACGCGGGACACATTTTTCCACCGCTCAGGCTTCAGCTGGGGAGCTCTGCCGTCAGCGCTGACGGTTTCACTACCGAGTGGAAGCAGTTTCAGGGGCAGCAAGTTTCACAAGGAGCAGATGGGCGACACCTGAAAGCGGCCCCTGCTAAGCCGGGGTTATTCAAGACTCTGGTTTCTCTCAGGTGAGCACAACCCCTCCTTGCCACCGGAGAAAGAATCACGGAATGGTTTGGGTTGGAAAGGCCCTTAAAGATCATCCAGTTCCAACCCCCCTGCCATGGGCAGGGACACCTTCCATAGCCCAGGTTGCTCCAAACCTCATCCAGCCTGGCCTTGGACACTTCCAGGGATGGGGCATCCACAGCTCCTCTGGGAACCTGTCCCAGTGCCTCCCCACCCTCTGCGGGAAGAATTCCTTCCTGATATCTAATCCCTTTAAGAAATCCCTTTATGGCCCACAAGGAGCCGGCAGCCCAGCGGTCCAGACCTCTTCAGCCATGGCTCCACGCTCCCCGGACATGATACAGGAACAGCTTCCTGGAAGACAGCGTTGGGGGTCAATACACGGACCCGCGGCCGCCTCCTTCGTTGGAACAGAGACCCGAGAGGACACACGGTTTCTCCACAGCCCTGCTGCCCGATCCACGCACGGTACAGCTCCACGCCACGAAGGCGATGGCTCTGGCACAAGGGACACTAAAACCAGAGGGCAGCTCGCCCGGCTGGGCGATCATTTTTGGATTACGGAATCCCAGTGCGTTATTATCACACCAAGAACAAACTCACGCAAGCAACCGAAGACATTCCCCTGCCTGTTCTGGCAAAGGGACGGAGCCTTGTCGCAGGAATCGCCCCGACGTGCGATCCCGGGGCGGAAAACAGGTCAGACCGCACGCACGTCGGGCTGCAGGTAACACAAACAACAGTATTGGATTCCAGGCCATTACACGTATTACACAACGCTGCCCTCAGTCCTGCCACGCTGAAAACCAGAAGCCAGCGAGAAGAAGCCTTAGCGAGTTTTTTCCATTTACCTACGGCAGACCACAATTAAATCAGAGCCTAGCCTGGGCAAACACACGCTCCGAAGCCGCTCCTCCGCATCGCCGCAGCCCCGCGTTTCAGAGGAAGCAGGGACGTTCAACAGGCTGGAGAAACTGTTTATAGAACAAACGCAGAACGAGCATATGTGTTTAATAGCCCACTAATTGTTGCGTTATTCACTGTACAAACAAGCCAGCTCTTCTGCCCTTATCCCTTCCTGCCCATTTAATCACCAGGAGCCTTTGACTATTTCTCTTTTGGGTGGCGGTGAAGGAAGCAAAGTTCATTAGTGGCCGTTGGCCACCAAACAATCTAGAAAACTAGACTTCATTCGGAAAATAAACACCACTATTCATGTGTGACACGGACTCTGAACAGCTTCCCAAAATATTTAACGAGCTGCCTGTAGTGTCCCTACTCTCCTTCCCCAAAAAGGCTTCCCCATGGCCATGGCT
>NW_010230779.1:0-1170 GCF_000690775.1 Eurypyga helias
GCCGAGGCCGGATCCCACCCGGAGCAAGCGCTGCTCCCGATTGGCCCGACACCGGATCCCACCCCGATCAACTCCCTCCCGACTGGCCGCGCACAGATCCCGCCCGGAGCTAGCGCCGCTCCTGATTGGCCCGACACCGGATCCCACCCTGATCGACTCCCTCCCGATTGGCCGTGCACAGATCCCGCCCGGAGCGAGCGCCGCTCCCAATTGGCTCGGCACCGCATCCCCGGAAGCCGCCGCTGATTGGGCCGAGACCGGATCCCACCCGTAGTACACGCTGTTCCTGATTGGCTCAACACCAGATCCCACCCTGATCAACTCACTCCCAATTGGCCCGAGGCCAGATCCCGCCCAGAGTCACCCCTGATTGGCCCGACACCGTGTCCCGCACTGACCGCGTCCCTCCTGATTGGCCCAAGACGATCCTGCCCCGAGTCCCTCCTGATTGGCCCAAGGCCAGATCCCGCCCGGAGTCACTCCCGATTGGTTCGACACCGGCTTCCGCCCAGAGTCACTCCTGATTGGCCCGACACCATGTCCTGCTCTGACCGTGTCCCTCCTGATTGGCTCAAGACTGGATCCCACCCCGAGTCCCTCCTGATTGGCCAAGACCCGATCCCACCCACAGTACACATCACTCCCGATTGGCCCGAGGCTGGATCCCACCCCAAGTCTCTCCTGATTGGCCCAAGGCTGGATCCCGCCCAGAGTCACTCCCGATTGGCCCGATACCGTGTACCGCTCTGACCGCATCCCTCCTGATTGGCCCAAGACTGGATCCTGCACAGAGTCCCTCCCGATTGGCTAAGACCCGATCCCACCCATGGTACATGTCACTCCCGATTGGCCCGAGGCCAGATCCCGCCTGGAGTCCCTCCCGATTGGCTTGAGGCCGGGTCTCACCCCGAGTCCATCCTGATTGGCCCGAGGCTGGATCCTGCCCGGAGTCACTCCTGATTGGCTCAAGATCAGGTCCCGCCCCGAGTCCCTCCTGATTGGCTCAAGACCGGGTCCCGCCTGGAGTCCCTCCTGATTGGCCCGAGGCCGGGTCCCGCCCTGATCGAGTCCCTCCTGATTGGCTCAACACTGGATCCCGCCCCGACTGAGTCCCTCCCGTTGGGCTGAGACCGGATCCCCCCCACAGGACACGCCGCTTCCGATTGGCCC
>NW_010230780.1:0-1775 GCF_000690775.1 Eurypyga helias
TATCAAAGTGAGAAGCTTTCAGTGGTTGCTGTGGAGCCATGCCTCAGACTCCAAATTTTCTGTAATTGGATTTAATTCCTTTTTGAAAGGATGAAGAGCCCTGGTTAAAGTTAGTGTTTATGGTCAGCCCACAATCAGATGGTTTTTATGAGGGTTTTTTTTTCATCTTTGGTGCAACCATTTTTTAAAAAATCTGTGTTCCATTAGCAGAAGATATTAAACCAAGACGGTCCCAAATGTGGCCACTTTGAGTAGCAAACCACTTGCCCCAAATCTTACTGCACTAGCCCTGAACCCCGTCCCCTCTGCGTGGGATGGGGCTGTGCACCCCCCCCACAGGGGGGGACTGTGCTGGCAGCTGGAGTCACCTGCACCCATGGGAGCCCCACGGTGAGTGCTGGAGTCTGGCACTGGAGGTGTGAGAGCATCTGACAGCTGCCCCTGGGCTCACAGGAGGTGGGTTTCCCCTGGGGACCCCCAGCATGGCCGTCACCCCTCTGGGAGCCCTCTGGGGCTGTGTCCCCCCTCCACGTGCGCAGGACCTTCTCTTGGCTCCAGTCGAGCTGCCACATTCCCAGGGTGCTGGAACCTGCTCTGGGGCAGGAGGTTTGGGGGCTGCTGCCTGTGCCTGGGGCAGGCACAGTGAGAGACCTTTTTGGGGGGGACACGTGGAGGTGAGGTGCTGGGTCCTGCCAAGGGTCCCGGAAAGCAGGGGGACCTGGGGGCTGCAAGGGCCAGGGGAGTATTCCTCTCCCAACAGGGCTGTGTGTTGGGGGGAGTGTGTGCTTTTTCTTGGCCCCAGACCCTGGTGAAAGGCTGGAGGGGGAAGGTGGGGGTGACCCCGGTGCCACCCGGATCTTGCCCCTGGGTGAGGGCTGCTCTGGGCCGCTGCACCCTCAGGGAAGGGACGACAATAGGGATGGAGCAACCCCTGAAACCCACCGCATGGGCATCAGTCTTTAGGGTGATGGGGGGGGTGTGTGGGGGCTTTGCTTTCCTCCCTGGAATGAAACCTGAAGGAAACTCCACCAGCAAAGCCGGGCAGGTGCTGTGTGAAGTCACCGGCAAACCGCAAAGCTACAAAAGATCTCTGTGGTTTAATTGTGTACAAAAGTGTCCGTAAAAAGTCTTTGCTGCTTTGTGGAGCTTGGTGCGCCCCTTCCCCAAAACACCCCCCACTCATTGCCTTCCTCTCTTGGGAGAGCAGTAGATGGGGAAACTGAGGCACGGAACAGCGAGTGGGTGTGGCTGAGCCAAGTCTGGAGACCCTGAGGTGTCCTTGGAGCAAGCACCCATGTCACTCCAGCATCTTGTCACCCCCCACAGGCCCGTGGGCACCCACCTGCTCCCAGCACTGTCGGGACCAGGAGCTGGCTCCCACATGGAGCCAAGCCTGGCTGCCTCCAGAGCGGGCTCCTGGGAAATCCCGGCTGCCAGAAGCTGCCCGGCACTGGTGATGCTGGCAGAGGGTCGAGTCGGGGGGTGCAGGACTTCAGCGGGGGGGTCATTAGACCAGGGTGCTGGTACTCAGCTCCTTTCTGCTTGCCCTGCGGTCACATTCTTCCTCCGCCACCTGCACCAACGCGGAGACGTGGAGAGGGGCAGAAACAGCTCCTGCCCGGGGCAAATCGGGTCGGGGGGAGGAAACTGGGGATGGAGACTGGGACTTCGATGGAGCTGTATCCCACCCTAAACGCTGCTGCAGGAGGGAGGGGATCGGCAGTCTGGGAAAGTGCTGCCTGAGCCCCGTTAACCCTGTTTTTATAAACCGCACC
>NW_010230781.1:0-2483 GCF_000690775.1 Eurypyga helias
CTCCTGGGAGGGTGGAGGGTCCCAGCAGCCTCACACCATTTCCCTTGGGCACTGACCCACAGGAGAGCAGTCCGGGGAGAGGGATGGCACGGGAGGGACACGCAGACCCCCCAGCTGGTCCCCTCTGGAAGGCAGGGCCTGGGGAAAGGTGCTCACCACCTCCTTGCTCCAGCTCTGCCTGTGGCATCTCAGAGTTGTCCTTTAACCCCTCTGGTGCTGAGGCTGGCTGAGCAGCCAGATCATCCCAGTCATCCCCATCCTGCCCTGTGTCTCCTGCAGTGCTGATAAACCCGTGGCGTTTTCCCTACGGGGCCTGTCTTCCCTTGTCTTCCCCATTCTCCCAACCCATCTGGTGCCTGTGTGTCTCTCTCTGCCCCGCAGCACATAAAGGCTTTCTACAACGCCACGTGGGCTCGGCGGTATGGGCCCGGGCTGGCCCCGGGCCCCCTGACCCTCCTCTACTCCCTGACCGTCTCCGTCTTCGCCCTGGGCGGGCTGGTGGGCTCCTTGCTGGTGGGGGTGCTGGTGGAGTGGTACGGCAGGTAAGGGGGTGGCACGGGACAGGGTGGTCGAGGGCTGGGGGTGGAGAAAAAAAACCCCCTGCCGCTTGTGCCCTGCTAGGAAAGGCGCCCTGAGCCGCAGCGCTCTCCTCGTCCTCCTGGCCGGCGGCTTCATGGGCTTCAGCCGGGAGCTGGGGTCCCCCGAGATGGTGATCGTCGGCCGCTCCATCACGGGGGTCCACTCAGGTAGGTGCTGCCCGGGCTGTGGGGCTGTGCTGCCTCACGTCTTGGTCCCCTACAGTCCATTCCCAGGGGGCTGGAGAAGACTCCATATTCCCCCTGGCCACAGAGTCTGCCATGGGGGGTCTCCGTGGGGCAGAGAGGGCCACCTCCCTGGCCATGGGGTCCCCGCTGTGGATGGTGCTGGGCGGGGAGGAGATGCACTAAGGGTCTGGCTGGGCGCTCTTCTCCCCTCTGCCTCTCCCATCTGCTCCCCCCTGTGTCCCCCCACAGGTATCTGTCTCAGCGTGGTGCCCCTCTACCTGGGAGAAATCGCCCCCAAGAACCTGCGGGGATTCCTGGGCCTCGTGCCCAGCATCTTCATCTGCCTGGGGGTTTTCTTCGCGCAGGTGCTGGGCCTCCCGGAGCTGCTGGGCAAGGTGAGCACCGGACCCCAGCCCACGCACGCCAGACCCTACCATGCCCTCCCGGTGACATGTCCCTCTTCCACTCCTCGCAGGACAGGTTCTGGCCCCTTTTCCTATCGGTGGTGGTTGTTCCTGCCTCCCTCCAGCTCCTGCTGCTGCACTGCTTCCCCGAGAGCCCGCGGTACCTGCTCATAGAGAAGAACGACATCGGTGGGGCCACCAAGGGTGAGGGGGTGTCCTGGGGGGGATGGGGTCTGGGCAATGCTGGGCCCTGGTCCAAGATCTCACGAGACCAAGGTGTGTCCTCGTGGCACCCTTCCACGCCCAGACCTGACAGCCCACCACAGTCCTTACGGTCCCTCCCAGTTGTGCCACAGCATTTCCACGGAGCCCATCGCCATGGGGTGAGGTCTCTCTTTGGTTCCAATGGATGCTCAGCCCCATGGGTCAGCGAGGTCCCCTGGGGAGGCCGAGTTGGGGCAGAGCCAAGTCCCTACCCTGTGCCATACCCAGGAGCGCCCACCCTGTGACGGGGAGAGGTGTGCCTGTGACCCCCGCTCTCCCCACAGCGCTGCGCCGGTTCCTGGGGACACCCAGTGTGCAGGATGTGATCGAGGAGATGAAGGAGGAGCAGCGGTCACTCTCCTCTGTGGAGATGGTGTC
Organism: Eurypyga helias; assembly: GCF_000690775.1. NCBI lineage: Eukaryota > Metazoa > Chordata > Aves > Eurypygiformes > Eurypygidae > Eurypyga > Eurypyga helias. The sequence goes on from NW_010230781.1 coordinate 1,811, forward strand.
CGTCGGGCAGCTGCTGCGGGACCCCTCCGTCCGCTGGCAAACCCTCTCGGTGGTGGTGGTGAACGCTGGCATGCAGCTCTCGGGGATCGATGCCGTAAGCCCTGCCAGGTCCCCACAGGACTTGGCTCTGAGCTTGGGCCTGGCAACCAATTTTACCCCAGGGCTCGCTCCCTCCGGCTCATGCCAAGCCCCCTCCTCGGCAGATCTGGTTTTACACCAACGCCATCTTCGAGAACGCCGGAATCCCTGTATCCCAGATCCCCTACACCACCGTGGGCACCGGAGCCATCGAAGTTGTTGCTGGGCTGATCGGGGTGAGTGATGGACGGACAGATGGACACAGACCTTCCCTGCCAGAGCCTTGTCACCAGCTCCCAGCACCACTGCGGGGGACTGGACAGACCCCAAGTGCCATCAGTGCCACAGCGCAGCCCCTTTGCTGGGGGGCAGAGGGTTTGGTGGGGAGATGGGGTGAGAGGGGCTCAATCTGTAGGGTGACAGCTAGGAGGGGTGGGAGAATTTTGGGGTAAATGGCTAGCAGGGGATTGTGGGGGAGATGCCAGGCAAGGAGCAGGTTGGAGGTGATGGAGGGGGCTAAGTGTCTCCTTCTGGCTCCTGCTTTCATTGTCACTCCGTTAGCAGAGCCACGTGTCCCCATCTGCCCCCCAACCAA
>NW_010230782.1:0-4889 GCF_000690775.1 Eurypyga helias
TGAGAGTCAGAGCCAGAGAGCCTGGCTGAATCTTGAGAGCTGGAACCTGAGAGCAATTGCAGCAGTGTCTGAGTGAGCCCTATGAGTGACAGCATGACTGGGAAAATTAACATACCCACCAACTCATGAATGAATAAGCAAGTAAAGGAATTAGCAAAAGAGTTAGCAAAGGCATTAAGAACCTTACGGAGGAGTTGGCCAAGGAGCCAAGAGTTAAGGAGCAAAGAGTTATGCCCCTTGAGCCCACTCCCTGCTTATGTGCTGAGCATGACATACTATGCAATGAAATTCTCCTTCAGTCTGTTTGGGTCACTGTTTGAACGTTTTGTCCCCCACACTGCCTGTAGCAATTGAGTTGGGAACAGTTGTAGTATCAGAAGCTGAGAATGACCTTGAATGTGGTACAAGCACCCCACAGCACCAGCTAAAAGGACACCTTATTAGTTCTTTCCTCAGGGTAAATACAGAAACACAGTCTCCTCTCAGCCACTGTGAAAAGACTTAACACTTTCCTGACCAATACCAGCACAGGTGATCATTCCTTTTTACTCAACCCCCGTGAGGCCACATCTGGAGTACTGTGTCCAGTTCTGGGGTACCCAGTATGAGAGACACAGGCCACCATGATAATGAAGGGGGTGTGGGGCGTGGGAGGAGGGATCTAATCAATGTTTGTTAATACCTGAAGGGAAGGTGAGAAGAGAACCCAGCCAAGCTCTTTTCAGTGGTGTCCAGTTACAGAACTGGAGAGGAAGGGCACAGACTGGAACAAAAGAGGCTCTGTCTGAACATCAGGAAACAATGAACATCAGAAATCACTGTGTGAGTGATTTCTGCTCATCCAACTGATACTGCAACAGTTTGCCTATGAGCATCTTATGAGAGAAAGTGTTGAAAACCTTCCTGAAGTCAAGATACATAATATCCACTGCTGTTCCCTTGTCATTCCATCATATAAGGTTATCAGGTTGGTCAAGCATGACCGCCATACAAAAGTAATACAGAAGTTTAAACAGTAAAGACAGATGACTAACTGCCATGGCAAGCTTAAAGTTTAGCCTCTACTTATATCTTCAAGAATGTTTGCAGGGGAAAATAAATATATATATATTTCCTGAAGTTATTTTACCAGCATACCAAACCCTTAGTGATTTTTTCATTAATTTACAATTCAAACAGAACAAGATTATCAAAAACTCCAGAAGAAAAGGTATCTTTTAAAATTAAGTTTAGAACCAGTGACATAATTATGTATGCCAGACTACAGCTTCCTGGTTTGTGTTTCATGTAGACAGTAACACCTCTTAAACAAGCATGCTTATACAATTATTTATAAAATAATCACAGACTGTATGGTATGCATCACTTTGAATGTTGTTCAGCTATAGAAGCTCCAAGAAGTAAAAGTCAATTATGGAACATTATTGGAACCCATACAACTTTTAACTTAAGTTTTGGTAGATACATTTTTAATTGCCACCAATATTCACGCATGGAAATTCACCATTTTTTCCCCAGAAGCTGGAAATTTGTGGTAGTCAAAAGTAAAACTGTTAAATCTCTAGTTGTGCTATATGTGTACATTCAAAGCTCAATTCTCTGAGCCTAGTAAATTTTTCTCTTCAGAGAAAAAAAATACCATAACCCAAAATCAATCTGGGAGACAGTATTAATTCTCAGCATAACACCAGAATAAGACATGTGAAGCTGCTCTCCTTTTGCAATTCAACTCTTTCTCACAGGCACACTCTAGTGTTTCTAGCTTCTTTTGTGTAGAAGACATCCTGATGAACAAATGTCTGAAATCAGAGACCATTAAAGGTCAAAGACAATGTAGATCACTTTGATTTTACATTACATTTTTTACTCTTTCAGTCAGTATCCCTATGTATTTCCCATTTTCTTAATCAGAAAGAAACTTGCAGGTGCAATTTCATCTTGAGTACTGCTCATAATTATAGCTTTATATGCAAATATAGCAGGACCTAATCCTATTATGAAACAGAATCAAACATATCGTGTTCCCAGGTGTAATACTCTGATTGTAATACAAGAAGAGCCTCTTGGATTTCACTACCTAGAATCCTTAACAGGAAGTAATGATTACTAGCAGCTCACCTCAAGGTCTCTACCTTCTCTCAAAAAAAAATTACTCCCTCATGTTTGTGATATACTGCACTTGCTGTAATCCTCCCAGTTTGCTCTTTTCCAGTGCATCAAACTTGCTGCTGTCAAAAGCACATTATTTTCTTGCCACACTTACTGAGTTAGTTTCTCTTTTACAGCCAATTCCTGGTTTCTCTTAGCAGGAAAGTTCTAACTTCCTGTCCTCGCTTTTAAGGCTTGTCACAACACTGCTTATTCCCACCTACAGTTCAGTTCTCATGTCCTCCTACACACTTAATGAGATGATGATACTTATTTCATTTTTTTTCTGGTTTATTGTGCCCCTTTATTTTCCTCTCTTCCTACCTTGTAAGAACATAAAACTGAATCAGGAAAGGGTCTAACTAGCCAAATATCTGATTTCTAGCACTGAGAATAAATGTCTGCTTCAGAGTGAAAACAGTGCACAGGTATATAATTTCTCTCTCAAGTAGTCTACCCATTTTTAGCTACACTCACTCTGGGATTTCTTAATACAGAGTTTCAGTATTTCATATCCCACACATACTTCTCTTTCAGATAGTTGTCTAGTCTCCCTGGAGAGTCTTGTAATCATCTAGAATGCACAACCATTTTTGTCTGTGCCATACAGGTGTAATCTCCTTCACAAAGACCTGTCTCCTCTGTTTTGGTTGGTTGGTTGGTTTTGGTGGTTTTTTTGTTTTAGTGTGGGGTTTTTTGTGTTTGTTTGTTTGTTTGTTTTGTTTGTTTGTTTGTTTCTTTGGGTTTGGTTTGGTTTTGTTTTTTAACACCTGGTTGCTATTACCTATACTGGGTGCATGTAGTCATACTAGAAGAGAAAATGAACAAGTAATTTTTGGCCACTCTGTGTTATTCATAATTTTGTAGACATGTATGATACCTCCCTTAAGTCATTTTTCCCAGGCTGATGTATCATTCCACTTGCAAAAACTATTCCTTACTTTTGATCATCCTTTCTGTCCTCAGAAATTTTCCATTTCTGCTGTAGCTATTTAAGGTTAAGAACCAAAACTGTGTACAGGTATTCATTGTTCACAACCCTTTCATAAGAGACACAGTTTGATGCAGGGCCAGAATCTTGGAGACAAAGCTTCTCGGAAGTGGCAAAATACACCATTAATATGTCCCATGACATTTTGCTTTTTTCAGCTTCTTCTGAGTTTCTACATCTCAGCTCTAGCCTCAGACAAAGTAAAAGCAAACTACACTAACCTTAAAAGCCTGCCAGTGCTTGTTCTACTTATTCTTCCCTGCTCTCTGTGTTCTTCAAACCACAGACTCCTCCATATCCATTTTTATTAACTCCTCAGATTCTCCTGAAATCATATTTCTTCCTGCATGTTCTTCAGGGTTATGAATGTGCCTTCAACATTCCTTCCAACACTTCGCATTCTGGCAGGATTCAGTGACCACCAACAATGTAATGTGTGGAGTATTTGGCATATGCCGCACAGACCACACCTTTGGGGATGTTAACTGCACGAGCAGTTGTTACAATCATTTCACCAATTGTGTTCCACACTGAGCATTGCAACTCTGAGGTAATCTAGAGAAGTGTTTATCAGTAGTTCATGTCAAAAGTCAGTGTAACACCTGAAGATGTTTTACTCATTGGACATATTGATCTTTATTGCTCTGATGATTAAAGCTTAATTTACACTCTTAAAGTTGTTAAAAGACTTAGACTTTAAAACCTTTTTTACAGTGGACCCATTTAAGCTGATTGCCCTGCTCTGATATGGAGAGGGGCAGGCAACTGCAGAGGAAGGTCCATGCAGGGAGCTCCATATGACAACCCTGGCAGCCCCACACATTAAGATGGCCTCTGTTAAAAAAAAGGAGGAAGGTCATTGTCATAGGTGATTCCCTTCTGAGGGGAACAGAGGGCCCGATATGCCACCCAGACCCATCCACAGAGAAGTCTGCTGCCTCCCTGGGGCCCATGTTAGGGTCATCACCAGGAAACTCCCTGGTCTGGTAAAGCCTTGTGACTATTACCGTCTGTTGGTAATGCGGGTGAGCAGTGATGAGCTGGAGTAGAGGAATCCAAAAGCCATCAAAAGGGACTTCAGGGCACTGGGAGGAATTGTTGCAGGATCGGGAGCACAGATAGTGTTCCCCTCCATCCCATTAGTAGCAGGGAAAAGTACTGAGAGAAACAGGAAAGCACACCTGATCAACACATGGCTCAGAGGCTGGTGTGAACGGTGGAGCTTTGGGTTCCTTGAGCACAGGGAGGTTCATAAGACATCAGGCTGGCTGGCGGCAGATGCTCTCCAACTGTCTCGGAGAGGGAAAAGGATTCTAGCCCACAAATTGGCTGGGCTCATTGATAGGGCTTTAAACTAGGTTGGAAGGGGAAGGGGGGCAAAACTAGTAGGGACACCAAGAAATGCCCAGAGCCTGGAGAAGAATCACTGCTCACCAGGAAAACACCTGGCAGGCAGAAGGGAGGAATACTAGATGCTACAGTCTGCAAGCCAGCTTCATCGGGGGCCCAATGCCTTAAATGGGGGGACCTTAAATGCCTCTATGCGAACGCACAGAGCGTGGGGAATAAGCAGGAGGAGCTGGAGGACTCTGCACGCATGAGACCTCATTGGCATCGTGAAAACATGGTGGGATGGCTCCTATGACTGGAGTGTCAGAATGGAAGGATACAGGCACTTCAGGAAGGACAGGCAGGAGAGACATGGACAGGGGGCTGCTCTCTATGTCAGCTTGAGTGTGTGGAACTCCAC
>NW_010230783.1:0-217 GCF_000690775.1 Eurypyga helias
ATGCCTCGCTCTTACCAGAAGCAAAAGAGAAAGCAACCAAAATATCCCCCTTTTCTGCCGGCACGCCTGCCGGGACTCAGCCAAACCCTGCTCCGGCTGCACCGCGTGCCCCGGCCCGGCAAGAAGCGCAAGGTAAGCAAAAGAGATGTCTTGGGGTTTTTGGGGGTTTCGGCGTCTTTTTTTTTTTTTATGGCAAACTTTGCGGCGTGTTTTTGAG
>NW_010230784.1:0-2367 GCF_000690775.1 Eurypyga helias
CGAACCCGCGCGCTCCCGCTCTCCCGCTGCCCTCCCCCGCTGATGGGAGCCGCTCGCCAGGGCGGGGTGCGCGGTGGGCGGGGACTCAGCGCCAACGGCAGGGGGCAGCCGAGGAGGATCGGGGCGCTGCGCTGTAATTGGCTGAAGGCGATGAATATATTTAGAGAGCTACAGAAAAGCGCGCGTCTATGCATTTTTAGCGGATTTTCAGGGGTTTTATATAGTCATACGAGAATTAAGGTAAATCTGTCGTAGAGGGATGAGAAAGAGATGTCAAGTTCAGAAGGAAGAAAACGGAAACGTTGTCTCACTCTAAGCTGAAAAGGGGCGAGGCGCTCGTGGTTTAAATAGCAGAAACGGCAGAAACTGAAGGGTGTTGTATGAAAGGAGAGAAGGTTAGCACTCCCCTTGATAAGGATGGAAGAGGCCCTTGTGGCCTATACAACACGCATACGGTTAAGGCACTGCCACCTACTTCGTGGCATCTAACCATGTTTTTTTTTCCCACGGGGAGATCCTAAAATCCCCACCCGGCTCCCTCTCGCTCCTTCCTTCCCCCAGATTTTGCCCCAGCCTGAAAAGCACCCAGCCGAGCAGCACCCCACAGTGATCCCTCGCTTCCCCTCAAACCCCACGAGCCTGCACCCAAACTCCATCCCTCCTACTACAAAGGGTAAACCAGCCCAGAATCAGCTAATCCTGACCAAACCACCCCCGACAGCCCAGGGTGGTCACAGTTACAGCTAAATATTGCTCATGCTGGTAGGCCCCAGTATTATTCCCAGGTGGGATACTGGGGACTTAAACACCTTTGCCAAGGACAGCTTTCCGGTAGATCCTTGACAGCTGGGATCTTCAGTTTGGGGGAAACTAATATCCCTGTTCAAGGGGATTTTCTCCTGAGGGCAGGGAAACCACCTCCTTTCTCCACAGCTCTTTGGCTCAGAGGGCAGGGAAAGCCATTCAGCGACACGGGAATTTGAATCCCGGTGAAAACGCTCTGCTGGAATTATTTCTCCACACTGGTGAAGTAGCAGAGCCACATCCTGGAGTCAAAGTTTCCTTGACGTGTTAGAAAAAGGCTAAAAAATCATGAAGAAACAGATTTCAGCAGTGACACCAAGTGTAGAGACACAGCATCCTTCCCGGGGGTAGGGAAAAGCCTCCAAAGACGTAACAGCCAGTTCAGCACCCGCTCAACGTGAGCTCTACTTTTGTATTTTAAAAAGAAAAGCTCAGATCTTGCAGCTGTCCTCGCCAAGGGCCAAGCAGGGCAGGCTCTGAGCAGCCACGAGGGAGAGGCTGGAACTGACTTTCAGTTATTATCAAGCAGGAGGTTGATACTAAAAAAACCCCAGATTTTCTCTTCAGAGGAGCAAAGCATCCCCTTCCGAAGGCGCTGGCTGCAACGAAACGCGCGCCTCAGCACCCTCATTGCTCAGCCTGCCCCGCCGCTTCCGCGCGGGGAGGGCAGCGCGGTGCCTTTCCCCTTAGCTAAGGGCCCCGCGAGGGTCTGCACTAACGCTGCCGCGGACACCTTCAGCTCCAGCTTCTCTCTTTAAACGCGTTCTGGCTCGAGTTATGCTCCTCGCTGCTTTCTCCACAGCCGATGTAAAGCACCAGGCCGCTGCTGCCGCCGTCTCCAACGGAGCTGCTGGAGAAACGCTCCCTCCGGAGGGGCGGGCGGCTTCTCTGGACACAGACACGTCACATCAGTACACTCTCACCACAAGCGTACACATAAAATCCCACCTTTTTATTATGGCATATGGCATTTTCTCGGATGTGTAAATACCACACGGGTATGACAAAAAAGGAAGGAAGTACCAACGCTGCTATAGATACAGAGTCATGCCGTTATCAGTACAGTTTCATACCATGGATGTTCAAGATACAAAAGTCTGGGGGGTGTTTTTCCTTTTTACATTGAAATAACTTTACAGTGTTCCGTGAGTTTGCTCCATAACCAGAAGAGGAGGAAATTAAAAGTATGCTGAGAACAACTACAAGCAGGATTCATTTTAATGGTTAACAGAACTGTAACTTGGCTCTAGAACAGCATCTATTAAACACACGTAACGAGAGGGAAGCAACTATACAGAGGGTCAGAGATTTCACCACGGGAGTCAAGGCTGGGGCGGGAAGAGGGAAATCCGGAACGGTATGGTTTTATTTGGTCACATAGTTTGAACTGAGTGTTTAAAACGAAGCACCCTTAAAGATGCAGTACTCCTATTGAAAACAATACAGAGACTAGAACCTACATTCTGGAAAAAAAATATAATAATTAGACATTTAAAAAAAAAAAAAAAGAAACTTCCACACACGGCCAGGCTCGGGATTCAACTCACTGTTAGAAAGGAGATG
>NW_010230784.1:2393-7529 GCF_000690775.1 Eurypyga helias
AACGCCACCATAAAGCACAGTGTCTTTGGGGTGTCCAAGTCAAGGCTGACGCTTCTAACGCAGCGGCAGAAGGATCCATCCGTCTGCCAAAAGATTAGGCAAGAAAAAGGAGACACTGCATCTTTTTTGTTTGTTTTTGTCCCCACCACATTGCCCAGTTCTAGCAAAGGGCTAAGACGTTTTCTTTGGGCCAAGACTAACAGAAACCACGTTATCAAATATTCTTCAGGTTTCCTGCCAAACTGCATTTCTTATTTTCATGTGGGTTTTTTTAATTTTCTTTTTTTTTTAAAAACATTTTTTCCTGACAGTCTCTAAAGGGATACTGGAACGTTTTAACAGTCACTCTTCCACAGTTTAATTGTTTTGTCGTTTTCTAGCGCCGCTGATGCAATGATGTTTTCTGTTGGGTGACAAGCTGTTGAGATGACAACATCTAAGCAAAAAGAGAGGATACACAAATATTATTTACAGCAATGAAATCTGGTTCATAGCAGGCGTTTCTGAAAATGAATGCATTGCTGCTGCAGTTTAAACTGGCACAGCCAAGCTACTGTTTCTCTGTAGCAGAATTACAGATGCATTATTCAAATATTTTCCAACTATTGCTTCTCTGAGAGAGGAAATACTAGCAAAAAGGAATGGAGAGTAATAGTTGGAAAGTGTTTGACAGGTTTCAAAATGTGAGAACTCTCCAGATCCTAGTTCTTGTTCACTTCACAGGCAAAACTCTTGGTATATTGTGTCAGAGACAGCTAATGAAATCCCAGGTCAGTTTTTTCTTTCCATGTAAGGTATTTCCAACATCTTATTCAATGTCCAGACAACACTTCATCTTCAGAGCCTTGCCCTAGCCTGAAAAATGAAAACCTGCTGCTACTGCCCCAACTTACAGTCCAAATCAACAGTCCTGCAAAGGAATAAGCACGCTTAAGTTGCACAGCACAAGTCCTAGTTGGTACGGTGAAAGTGCTGCTCTCTCACGGGCTCAGACTGTCACCCACCAGGTGACATCCCAACACGTGCTCAGCTCTGCCTTCACGAACAGGCATACGTGCAGACACCTGCAAAGAGCAGGACCACGTCAGCCCTCCTCCCTTCAAGAGCTGCAGCTTTGGAGGGTGTTAACGGCAACTCAAAGCCACATTAACACTGGAAGTTGTTTAAATACCTTGACCAGTTCTGAACTCAAGAAAATCTCTTTTGCAAGCTGATGACAAAGATCTCACAGTGACAGAATAAACACCTGCAATGCTTATAGAACAACTTCATAAAAAAGGAGCAAACTCCTAGGGTTCAGTTAAGCTTCAGCCAGTCAAGAATTTACAGGCCTGACAGTCAAAACTAAACATCAGAGAAAAACTGCTCAAGCCAAGCCCTCATTACAAGCTGACACGAGGGACATTCCGTCAATAGAACCAAAATCCTCTTCCACACCTGTGTGTCCTTGTAATTTCTGTACAATCTCTTTTGTCTGAAGGTTCCAAATGTAAACCAGGTTGTCTTCCGAACCGGACACGATCCACTGGAGGGGCAGAGAAAACACACACTTAGATTAATCTTTCTCCTTCTCTGTAGCTAACTGCTATTGTTCAGTAAACATTTCACTGTCATGACGTGAAAGGGAACTTCCAACATTACGGCTGCTTGATGCGGCTCGTTCTCTCTCAGCCTCTATTCAGCGCACACCGGCAGCGGAAAGCTTGGTTCCACCCCATCTATGCGGGAGGAGGAAAACTAGAGGAGCTGATTCTGTGTTAGGACTTCATTGCTACCGACTCGCCGTGATCTCAACCAGAACACACCGAGCTGCGGCCGAGTGCTGCACGGCTACGGCAGCGCGACACGCAAAGAGCCGCTCTCCTGCTGCGGGTAAGCCCTTTGCTCGGGCGCAGACACCTTGGGGCGCGGGGGGACTTGTCTAGGACGCCCTCTTCTCCCGCTGCTCTGGTACCAGTGAAGCAGCACCCACCCAGGGACGTTTCCATCCCCAAATGACTGTTTCTTCTACAGAGAAAAGCAGTAAAAACCACACGGCGGTAAAAAGCATCTCAAACAAACACTAACCTTTCCACCAGTAACGGAGAAATTTGCAAATATGCAGTACTTCTCGTTTTTGTGTCCTGTATACGTCTTCAGGCACTGCAAGTGAGGAGCCACAGAACATCAGTACAGCTGGGAGGTAGTTTCCTCAGCCAAGGACAAACTCTTGGCAGAAAAGACTAAATATAGCTGCCTGCGCTTCCCACCCTGCCAACTTATCGAGGGGATACAGAGGGCATCTCTCTCCTGGAACACTAAACGATTGGTCAGGGCAGGGGGAAGCCCTAAATTTGTCTCATTACCACAGAGAAAGAGAACAGCAGCAATCTATTGTTCACAAAGAGGAAAATGCGAAAACGCAGCTTTACTTAATGTCTCAGGGCCATGCAGGAGCCTAATCTCTTTTTTCTTTTAATCCAAAGGCATTTGGATTGAGACCCCCCAGTAAAAGGATAGTAACACTTTTTTTCTACAGTATTCATAAAATGTTAAACAAGCTTAAAAGGCACATATAAAATCCACATTTTTCTACAAGCTTAGTTAAGTCTACATCGCAAGACAGGATTGGTTTTACCTTTCCTTTGCTGTAGTCCCAAAGTTTGAGAGTGCTAGAAAACAACAGAAAAACAAAGATTTTAGCTCTTGGTTGGGTTTTTTTTTCCCCCATCTGACAATTTCCCAAGTTCCCTTATAGCAGAATTCTTAAAATCTACATGGATCCTTTCAGCCTAGGTTCAGAGCGCAGCGTCTGTTAAACCCACAGTGTCACCTTTACTGCGATGACATTCCTATTCCCCTCCATAAAAGTGTGTATTGAAACATTTTCCCATCCCTGCAAGGTTCTTTATAAATAATGACCAGACAACCAAGGAAACGACAGGCAGGGTAACAGACAAATAAGGCGGTTTGGCAGACATCCCCCAACTCCCAGTGCCTTCAAAAGACTCACAGATTTCATCAGACAGCATCTTCCTCAGGGTGAGAAACCACTACAACCAGGGATGGCCCTACAAACTGTCCCCTTTCCCCCAGCTGCCTCAAGATCAAATCCCACTCAACGTAGGTACAGACCAGAATGTGCACACGCTGCCCTAACGGTACAACTTGCAGTCCTGCCCCGGGGTGTTCAGGGGAGTAAACAATAGATGGAGACATCCTCAGCCTGTTCAAGCCTAAACCAGCGCAGAGCAAGTAAGCATGCTACTGAGCACCACTTGTGCACGGAGCAAGCCGCTTCTTTCAGGCAAGCACCAGGGTCCCCACAGGTTAAGCAAGCCCCATACATGTCCAGAGACCGCCCATCTGAACTGACACCCAGGCGACTGCCAGAGCTTGCCAGGTAGTCCCCTTTCTCTCCCCAAGGGAGCCTAGCCCGGGACTTCCTCGCTTTTCACAGACTTGCTGAAAATGACAGGCAACAGGCTGTGGCATCTTCTGTACAGAGATGCTCAACCAGGGAGGGCAACAACCTCTCAACCTACGAGAAGGGAGGTCTCATGAAAGCAACAGCATCATGACCATCTGTGAATGGTGATGATAAACCAGCTAATCACTTCTTAGTAGCTGCATGGAAATTCTCCAGGTGAATCATTCTCAATACAATCAGCCCACCCACACTCCTTTTATGCCTTACACACACAGGTATTTATATACTGCAGCCTCTTATAGGCTAGATTTTCTGTCTCTCCATGTCACAGAGGAATCATACAATTAATGCAAGGAAATGCTGAGGTTGTGAAAGGTACGTTAAGGAATGAATGGGTGCTGCAGTCACTAAGCAGCGCTGAAAAGACCCAAGTACTGTGTTCAGCTCTGGGGACCCCAACATAAGGATATCGACCTGTTGGAGTGAGTCCAGAGGAAGCCACAGAGATGTTCCAAGGGCTGGAGCCCCTCTGACATGGGGACAGGCTGGGAGAGTTGGGGGGTCTGAAGAAGAGAAGGCTCGAGGGCGCCCTTATAGCACCTTCCAGTGCCTGCGGGGGCTACAAGAAAGCTCTGGGGGGACTTTTCCTAAGGGCAGGGAGTGACAGGACAAGGGGTAATGGGTTTAAATTGAAAGCAAATTCAACTTGGATATCAGGGAAAAATTCTTCCCGGAGAGGGTGGGGAGGCACTGGGACAGGTTGCCCAGAGAAGCTGTGGATACCCCATCCCTGGAAGTGTCCAAGGCCAGGCTGGATGAGGCTTGGAGCAACCTGGTCTGGTGGAAGGTGTCCCTGCCCATGGCAGGGGGGGGGACTGGGGGGGCTAAATGTAAAGTTCCTTCCAACCCAAACCAGTCTGTGATTCTGTGATGTCCTGCCCACGCTGCCAGCAAAGCACAACACCTTGCAGGCTTTTTAAGTCTGACATGAGGCACATATGAACTTGTGTAGTACCATAACTATAATAGCTAAACAGCAGCAAAATAAAGTTTTAGCTGATACTCATAAGCACGTCAAGGCCCACTAGGTTTTGTTGGCTCGTTGGGTTTTTTTTAAAATACCTACTTGTCCAAAGTTGCAGCTAGTATGTATTTGCCATTGGGGGAGAATTTCACAAAAGACACAGGAGGGTTATCATCATCTACAGTGAAAATAAAAGCATTATTAAACAGTGCACAATTGTATTGTCTCATGGACTGAGAATTTCTTTTGACAATAACTTTCTGTTAGGTTTTCACTGAAGCAAGCTTTCAGTTTTGTCATGCTTTGGTACTTCAAGAAAGAGAGAGGCATAAGAAAGGCAATTGTTTTCAGTAATTTAAGGAAAGGATATTAGGCATTTTTTCCCTCACAAACATGTTAAATAACCCTTTGTAAATGAACTTTCCTTCCTTGCATCAATACATATCAGAGCAAGTCTGTATCTCTACTTTTTAACTCATTGTATTGGAAAACATGTCATTGATTCGCAGTGCCAAATAACTTGCATAAACAATCCCTTTTAAGAATATGAAGGACCAGGGAACACGTGCCCAACAGGTGGTTTTGTTTTATTAGCCATGTTCACAAGATGCCTCACGCATCTGGCAATAAAACTGGGAGCTTGTGTAGTCACAGGCTACCTTTTCTCCTCACATCCAAAGCGGTAACGCCAGTCTGTGCTGCT
>NW_010230784.1:7542-11002 GCF_000690775.1 Eurypyga helias
GCAACACTAACCCGAAGAAAACGGGGAAAACTCATTTGCTCAGCTATACTGGGAACACTCAAAGCTTAAGCAAGTTTCCATGCACACGAGAGGATAGTTCCCCTTACTGCAATGCAAAGTGTACTAAGAGAATGGGACAGAGCCAGTAAAACAGAGCTTACGAAAGCCACTGCTCACAGCCACGAGGCAGGACAGCTATGTCACAACAGTGGAAACAGAAGTATTCCTACTCACCAATCAGTGTTTTCAAACACTGGCCTGATGCTGTATCCCAGATTCGACTATTAAAAACAGACAAGAATCGTTACTATTGGTTTTGAAGTCGTTTTTTTTTTCTTAACATTTTAATTTTAACATTACAAACACAAGCCTTATTAAAAAAATAGGACCTTTTTTTTTTTTAATATAAAAGGTTTAAACAGTGCTGCAGACAAGGAATAACCACTTACCAGAGTCCATCATAGCTACTTGACACTATCAGGGATCCATCCCGATTGAAATGCACCTGTAACATCACAGAAGGGGAAAAATAACTTTACGGATGTTCACAAGGACCAAAATTTTAAGCCTCACTGAAGGTATTTGTCTTCCATTCCTGACACTGCAATTCATGTGGAAAGAAGCAGAAAGTCCACCTGACAAACCACAGGCACAAGTTTAGATTGGTAACACGATTAAAACCAAGATTCTTGCCCCCCCAGTTTGTCTGGCATAATTATAAAGAGGGATGGATGACAGCTACAGCTGTTTAAGCGTCAGGGACTGGAACACATGTTCCTTCAGAAGCTAAGAAGGACATGAACACACACACTCTGTTCAGAAGCATCAGCTGCTCACATAAGAGTAGTATCACATCTCAGCACAATACCTTATAATTTCAAGGGCATGGAATTTAACCTCCTATGTAGCCACAGATCTGGTTTAAGGTTAATTTAGTCCCTTGAACGACACCTCAAAATACTGTTATATTAAAGAACAATTATTACTAATGTTCACTTGTAAGTGTGAACTATCTTCTCCACAAGGCAGAACAATCATGTTACGATAGCCATGGTTTAGCACATCTGAGGCTCCATTTTTTTTCAGTTTCCTTAACTGCAAAACTATTAAGAGTTGAACACCTCCTGGTTTTTCTTTATTTGAATGGATACTGATGTATTCCAAGTTCCTTTTACCTATTAAATGATACTTGAAACAGAGCATATTATGGAACTACCCTGCTCTGGACTTCAGTAACAGCTTAGAGCAACACAAAAGCAACAGATGCACAGGCTGTTCTCTGAGCCCCAAGTGAGACCTGTGCCCCAGCATCAGCCTGCTAAACTTTGGCATGACTACCACACCACTGTTCACTGCTCTCCGAGACCAAAATCCGTATCGATCCTACAGGAAACACCATTCAGTTCATTCTCTTTGAGCAACAACCACTGGCAAATTTACCACAGCCCATGCACTACACTGTGTAACAGCTTGATAGTAAGAGTCAGAGCACAAACCCACTTCTCCAGAGTGGCAAGAGAGGAGCTCTGCTGAACAAAATAAGCACATAAGTGTGTTCATGCATCAGAAGGGACTTACAGCTGAAACTGGGTCAGAATGAGCAGGCAACGTCTTGAGGCACTTCCCTGTTTTCACATCCCATATCCTCACGCTTTCGTCAAACTGAAGATTGAAGAAATGCACAAGGTGGTTTAATGATGCACCTATTCGAGGCATGCAAGGTGTTACAGCTTGACTAGATGCACGTGCCTTCCTCCAGCTGCACTGCAGCTGCATCAGAAAGCCTACGACACAAGCACCACACGGCAAAAACCACAGACTGGGATCACAGCTCCCTGAACTCTCCCTCTCCATGCAGGAAACCTGCAGGTTCAGGATGGGTCAAGGGCTTGACTGTGTCCCCAGGGAAATACAGCAGTGGCACTGCACAGTTCACCTGACTACAAGCTGTTTGTGGAGGAAGACAGACAATTGAAATGGTAAGGGGTTGCAACTGGTAGCCCCTGCTCCTGACCCTTGGTAACGTGGCTGGCATAACTACTGCCAATCCACAAGGCAAGCAGTCACTCTGTGACTGAGCAGGTCACGTATTCCTTCCCTTTCCCGCATTATCAAGCCCCGAAGGTCCTGTGGACCAAAACAAACAAACCATATTGCTTCTTCCCCCCGCTAAGGCCTCAAGATTCCTGGGTGCCAGGCTGGCTACCCTCTTCCTCACCAGCCTTGAAGGTCCCAGGCACCCGGCCAACCCAGTGGTGGTGATCACCCACCCCAGAACAGGGAAGCGTAACAGCACCCAGAGCACTGTCTACAACCCTAAGTGGGAAACCTGAACCAGAACTGCTTCTGGGCAGTGAGATCGTGACCCCCTGGTAGCCAGGGACACTCCCACCACCGTCTGCTGCCTCCGAGCATTGAGTGAATGACTCGTATTCTTTCATTTTATATGATTTTTGAGTTCAGATTATGATTGTTATATTGATACAGCAAACCACGTATTAAGATCTGATCCAACCTGCAGAGGACCCAGCCGATTTGAAGTCAAGACTCTAAGTTAAGTTAGAATCTAGGTGATTAGAAATGGTTGTATTATAATTTCTGTATTACACTACCTATACACTGTACTACACTGATTGTGCCTGTAGAGATCCTGTGCCATCCTAATCACAAATTCTGTGCTATACTACTAATAATATCCTTTTAAGAAAATAAAACCTTAACTGTAACTCCAATTTAGTGCTGTCATCCTCCTGCAAGGATCCCTAAAAACCTGCCTGTCCCCTCAGCGCTGGGTGACAGGGGTGTGCAAGTATTTGCTTTGCACAAAGAAAAAAATAGTTTAAAAAAAACACTTACTGATCCAGAAACGATGAGGTTTGACTGAGGGTTGAAGTTGCAGCAGAAAACGTAGTTACTGTGCCCTTTCAATGTCTTTAAGCACTTACCCTGAAATAAGATTTAGCAGAGTTAAATATACAGCACCCTTCCGTGCCATAAAGGCATTCAGATAAGCAGCATTCAGGTTAATCACTGTGCAGCACACAAAAAGCCCCAAAATCTCTAACCCCAAATTTCAATGGACAGAGGGCCAGCTACAGCAACAGGAAACAAAAAACCCACATTTTTAATGACTGCAGCCAAGTCGTGCCTTCGGGCGACTCAGGAGAACCAGACAGTTTAACATACCTAATCAATATTCAACCCAATTACCCGGTTACCATTGTAATCACAGAAAAGGAAGGGGGAGAGAAGCAAAACCAAGTGAAGCAACGATAAGAAGTTACAAAAAGGTTTCCTCTCAGAGGCTGCTTTCAGACACGAAGACTGCAGTTGCGTAAGGCTTAAGCGCTCTCAGAAGATAACCAGACTCCTCATGGAGCAGCCCCTAATTCCAAAAGCAGATAGCATAACTCACCCACCCTCACAGCCCATTCACCCAGCAGCTCACGACAAGCAGGAA
>NW_010230784.1:11020-15760 GCF_000690775.1 Eurypyga helias
GTATTACCCAAAGAGGAGCTAGCGCTTAACTCTACCTTCTCTCACCACAGCACATCAAGGCTGTCTCTCAGAACAACATGAGGCAAGGTGCCAGTGCTGGGGAGAAGGAATGTAAATAGCTTCTGCCCTTACCGAGCTTACATCCCATATTTTGAGAGTTTTATCATCGGAGGCAGAGACAAGAAGGTTGGAATCTGATGACCAAGCAACATCAGAGATACCCTGAAACAAAGGAAAAGAATTCTCAGATCTGTTTGTTCACTGACACAGGAACATGGAAAGCACAAACTGCATATTGTTGTCACAGCTGAAGCTTGAAAGAAAGTTCAGCATCGAGAGTTGGGAATTCATTGATGTGATGGGGATAAGAGTTCATTTTTAGCTGAGCCATATACTCCAAACACTCCAATGGCTTGTTCACACAGCTCCTACTGTAGCTAACACCACCTCTTCTTGGCATTCAGAAACAGTATGCTATATAAACTCATCTGAGTAAGTGGCTTCTCTTAATGACAAATGGCTAGCTCCTGGTCTGAGTCTCTAAAGGCAGAACAAGATTCTACTGGTTTTACTTTTGGTGAATCTTCATTTTTGCTTATGAAATTTCAGCAACTAAGAAATTTTACAAAACAAAACCAGAGGGTTGGGAGATTGTTTTCTTTACAACTTCGCAGAGTGAGTAAGTGTGGTGTTTATGTAGGCAAACCCACAAGAAAAATTCAATCTCCTTAAAAGGCAAGCCACTCTGCTCCATACACAAAGGAAAGATGGAACAGCACACAGCGTTGCAGTTCACAGGGATTTTCACCCAAAAACGCACTGCCCCGTGTGCGAGGTTGGTGCTCCTGCAACAGAGGGACTCAAGAAAAAGGCCAGGCAGTGTGCATGCAGGTACTCCATTAACAGCCAGAACTCTGCCTGTATTTCCAGCTTGACCTGGTGTTACTCCAGCAATTCCAGTCCCAGGCTGCTGTGCAGGGCTGTCTAAACAAAGTACAAAACGACACTGAAGAACAGGCCTTCTTCACACGTCAAACTACCCAAGAACGGAAATTTCTGGATTAGGAAATGCAAAATTCTTTACAAGTCAATTCATATTCAAGTGCACAGTAACCTCTTCATACTTACCAGTTTATGACCAGATATTGTTTTTTCAAACTTGCCATCATATGCTCCCCAAATTTTGATGAGTTTGTCAGCAGCTGGAAGAGAATGTGGAGGTTAAGAGATGAGCAGCACTCAGACACAGCTGTCCCTCCCAGGTGGAAAGAAACGTGTTAGCTACGTCCCTGCAAACACTGGGTAGTTCTCCCTCCCCAAGCAGACGGAAGTGTATAAGGCAATTTGTAGCTGGTAAAGAGTTTCCTTCACGCCACGCTGCAGCAGCTGAGATGACATCAACTGCCTGGAATGCACAGAGCCTCTGGCCACTTTAGTTTCTCTGATGACAACTTGGGTTTCTACTTTTGTTTTAGATTGCCAAGTGGTAAAAGTAGTACCATCCCATAGGAACGCTTTTGCCCAAAAGGAACAAAAATTACACCACGAGCTGGACTGAATTCATGTCTGTAAAAATCCAAACATATTATCCATGTTATTTTGCAAAACACACCAGAGAAAAAAGGTTGATGTTTGCCAGAGGTTGGAAAACCTGGGATGGGGAGAGGGGGGGGGACTTTCAGTAGGAAACCAGGACATAAAAGTGATTTATAAGGTACACCGCACCGGTCTTATTAAGGCTATTTGCAGTTAAGCCAAAGACTTAAGTCATTCCCATATCCGGAAGATGTATGAGTGGCCCCCATCATCACATTCAACAGTGTTCTTTTCAACAGCCCTTTCCTTATATACAGATCCTCTCTGGATCACTGAGGGTCACATAAACACATTTTCAAAGGAAAACTACCAAGCAGTGATGACTACTAAAAACAATCTAGGAAATAAAGCCGACAGGAAGAGGACTTGATCTACCATTTGAGGGCAAGCAGTGAAACAGCCTTGTGCACATTTCACTGTGGTCATCAAAGGCTCTGACTTATTAACACCGCAGGCACACAGGACAAAAGCACGTGGCCAGCCCCCCATAGCACACTCTACAGTCCAGTTTAGCAGCCCAAAGCTACCTTCCTTACTTCCCAGAGCTAAGCTTTTGCATGCAGATGCTGTATATAAAGTTCAGTTTAAAAGCTTAAGCTACGTCTTTAGCGATACAGAAAAGCACAAGGGTTTCCTCTGCACAGGGAAAGAATCCTGGGTTTGGCTTTGCCCATTTTGTCAGTAACGAAAGCCAAACAAGTGAAGATTCTCCAGCTTGGCAATGCATAGAAGATCCAGTGTTTAAAGTAACAGAATTTAAAAAGCTTAAAACAGATCATCCCAAAGGCCAACAGCTTTGGTATCGCTCCTTTTGAGAAAAGCCATGGCGCTATATCCCTCCTTCATCTGATGAAGGGAACACTAAAGACAGACTTCCCCAAGGCCCGCACTTGCATGGCTTAGAGGAGATAAAAAGAAAGCAATACTCACAGGAGCTGGCTAGCCACTCTCCATTAGGACTAAACTTTACCGATGAGACTGCCTTTGTATGTCCCGCTAATGTGAACTTGAGAGCGTAGTTTGGTTTTACTGGCGCAGGCTGCAAGAAAAATACATATGAATGAGTTGAATAAATTCCGAATTTAGTATCTCAGTGACAAGCTCTGCATCAGGCTGGGTCAGTACACAGTAACGGTCTGCATGAACATTCACCAAACCAGAGATTCCAGCAATTTTCCCCACTCCAAATTCAAAAAACAACCCAAAAACCCAAAACAAACACACCCCCACCCTTAGTGTTTAGGGCCAGCAGTGCCTTACTGCTGCACCCACACCAAACTCAACCAAGCTGTTAACAGACAGGTGAGAGCAATCCTGTGCTCATAGGTCAAATACTCCTGGTACCGATCTCTGTAGTGCTTTTAATTGTTTGCCAGTTTCTTCCTCATTATGAATCAAATTAAAGGCCAATTCCTCCATATCACCAAAACCCCAATTTTTCTCTTTTCACCCTCTGCGAAGGCATCACAGTTAGACATCAGCATCTCCAGGCTTTAAAGAACCTGAATAATGACTGTCTCCCCACTTTGTAACTATGACCGTAGATTCACCAGTTCCCCAGTCACCTCCAGGCATTCCAAGGATACACACAACCTGCCTCCCTAATGCTCAAAGTGACAAGTATTTTGTTAGCAAGAACTTCCACTTAACCAAAAAAAAAAACCCCAACCCCTAGCACAACAAAAGAGGCCATATTCTATCCACTTTTCCCATAAAATCCTCCGCACATTTTCAGCTCGAGGCAAAGCAGAAATATGAAGCTCTTATTCTATATTAGAAATCAATTCTCCAATTCCAGTTGGCCTGTTGAATATGCAGTTAGTTGCCATGTATATTTACACGGATATTATTCGGAGCCCCACACACACCTTGCTCTGATTGGTTGAGGAGGAAGGAGTAGATTGTGTTTTGGTGGATTCTGCATCTGGCTTCTTTTCTTCTGTTGCCATGGTTCTGGAGCTGGCAAATGAGACTTATGGTGCTTGAAGGGAAGAATGAATGTGCTGCTTCAAAAGGCAGCCCTTGCCACAGAGAGGAGAACCGCGCTGAAATGAAAACCTGGAAGAAAAACAAAATAGTCTCATTAACTGTCAACAAGATTGACAGCGGCTAGAAGAATGACATCAGCCTAGCTGCAGGTCACCAGAAACCAGTATGAAAACCCACGTTCTCTATCTGTTTAGCAACACAGCAGGATTTTAGGCTTTCAGATCTGTGCAAGACCAAGAACCCAAACTGCGGCCTGTTATCACTTCTCGGGAAGGTTTTCTCTACTCTGCTCCGTTCCAAACAGAAATAAAGCAGAATAGCTTTTAGGTGTGGCAGGGTTTTCACAGCATATTCCCCAAAATACTTCTAACAAGTACTTAGTGCACAGTAAATACAACCGTTTGTACAAAAGGTGCAAGGAACAGTCCAAGGCCCTTTTTTTCAGGTTTATTAAGGTTCAGAATAAAAAATCATAACAAACAAAAAATAATTGGCATTTCCACTGCTTAAGACCCTACTAGATTCCTTTAGTCTCAAAATTCAAGTACATTAGTCTCATATTTCCCTCCTAAATGGTTTGAGCATCAAATCATACCCTTCTCTGCCAGCGACTTTCGCCTGACTGAAAGCCGGCCTTGTATTAGGCTTGTTAGACTTCCCTTCTGTAACAAAACCTGATAAAATGCCGTGCCAGTATTCCGTAATCAGGGCTGATGCTGCAGAGGGAACAATCTCCACTGCAGCTCAGCTACATTTCAGCTCAGTAACAGAATAACCTCCAGCTCCCACTGTAAGGATTTGTCTTCAAAGAGCTCTCGCAATAACACCCCACCGCTACCGTTCTGTTTGCGGGTGGCAGAGGATGCGGGAGCAACAGTGGTTGCTCCTCCAGCGACTACTGGCGTTGGAAGCATCTCCTCCTCAGGAGGGGAAGGGAGGATGCGGAGCAAAGCGCTACCTTTCGGCTTTAACAAGCCCTTTCCACAGCGTGGATAAATGACCGGTGGCAGCAATATGAAATCAAAGTTTTCGAACGCAGATCAGATCCCTTTCGCCTGGGAACTTGGGCGAGCAGCCATCCTGCTGCTGGCGCTCAGCCCCGCACCCCAGCGCCCGGCTCTCAGGCCGAGGGCTCGCAGCGGGGCGACGCGCGTG
>NW_010230785.1:0-31469 GCF_000690775.1 Eurypyga helias
CTGAACCCAGCACATGCACTCTTCTCACTCTGTCTTTTGCTGATCAAAAGAGTAGGGCACAATCATGAATAACTATGTTTACAACAACACTATAAAAACTGTAAACCGTTGTGTCTTGAGGAGATTGCATAGCTCTTCTGGAACGGCAGAAAGTTATAGTTGCGTGTTCATATGAGGCAAGGAGGTAGTGGGGAGAGAGAGAAGGATGGTGACAAAGATCTTTTTATGCTTTTCTTTATAGTCTTCACATGTCAATTTCCAGTGCAATTTTGTATAATAAGGAAGAGAAAACCATGATGGGATCAAATTAAAAGTAAGCTGTAAATTCGCTTTGAGCTGCATTTTTTGGTAGAGTGCCAGACATTTGTTTTGCCATATGTTTCCATTGACAAAACCCAGCCTTGGTCTGGGACTGCTGATCCTGGGGCACCTACTTACTAAAGAGCTTACCTTGGGCTACAGCATCTTATTGCTGGTGTGCAAAAGGGCACTCAATGTTCTGAGGGTAGCCTACACTTTCTTTTTGCACATAGAATGCTATTAGTATTTGTCTTTACCAATGGCTACTGCATGACATCGTGCTACCAGAGGTTGTTGGCCACAATTGTACTCTCTGTGGCACTTGAATCAATTAATTTTGCCTTTTACTGTGTGTTTCAGTAGTTCCATGGAGGGCTATATCCCAGCTCTCTCCCTCCTGCCTACTTGTCACAGGGTCAACCCATTACAGTACTATTAAAACTAACAGTTACTATTAAAACTTTACACATTTTATTGTTTATTCCATAATTTTCTAATTCAGTGTGCATTTGATTAGTGCACTTAATACTAAATTCCGCCACACTTCCTTCCTCCCAGGAGCATGCTATTTTATGCACATTAACATGGAAATCAGCAAGCCTACTTCCTTAGTGAGATGAGATACAACCCATTTGACTTGGCCATGTTTACAGGGTATCAGACCGTGTTCATTGTGACACCTAGGTTCCAGTACTTTGTGGATTGTAGAGAAGGGTTGAAAGTACCTTGGTGAGAAAGTTAGCTTTCTTTTTAGTAAACTAGTGCATTGTGCAGTCTGTTGCGGATTCTTGGTCAGATAACAAGAGATGCACTAACTTGCTTATCCCTTGTTGGGGGTGTGTGTCTGTCACCACGTGGCTCCTATTGAAAGAAAGAGCAGCACAGCAGATATTTTCATCATGTGAGGCAAAAACTCACAACTGAAGACTGCAGATTATAGGAACACAAGAAAAGAAAAAGCTGTTAGAATATATGAAGTTAAAATGAGAATTTAATGGTAGCGTGCTCAACCTGGCAAACACTGGTATTCATAAAAAATATTGCTTTCATTTGAGTCATTTGAGTAGGTGTGACTGCTTAGTAGGACTGAGCTGTCTAACAAAAAAATACTATGTTGAAGAACAATATATATCTCCAATGCGTGATAGCAGATGTAGATAACTGATGAGAGGCAAGAAAGACAAGTACAAACACATCATTCAGAAATAAGTGTTGTTTGGCTCATGGGAGATGACAACGTTTCCATATCCTTTTTTTTCCCCTTTCTATATTTATTTAGGTATTCAGAGATGTACCACATTTCATATAGCATCTGTGAATGCAGATAACATTTATAGGTCAGAAATGTCCTGTACAAAGCTCAAAAGCAAAATGAAAATGCTTTAATAGAAATTATTATATAAAAATATACATTCTTTTTTATAATATATTGTGTTTGAGTTCTTCATGGTATATAATCTTCTGCCCTGTGGACATGTGTGGGATGGGATTCTGAAACTAAATACAGTTATTTCAGGTTTGCAAAAAAAGTAAATGCACTATTAGTGGGATGTGGGGGCTGTCTTTGTCCAGCCTTGGCAAATGACCTGGTTAACACCACCTGCTAAAACAAGAATGTCAATTTAAACAGTTGGGGGGCGAGGCGGGGGATTAAATACTTAAAGCTCTCTGGAGGGCCTTTGCCCAAAATTGTTCCTGCTAAAGAGGAAGACCAGCATCAGCTGGGTTAAACATCTCAAGGGGCAGTGACCATGGTTGGTGGCTTGGGAGGTCAGATGGTCTTTAAAAAGGAAAAAAATTGGTCACTGTGCCTGTAGTATAGTGCTGGGACATGTTGCCAAGGGGGATTGTGAGTTTTCTACCCTTGGAAGTTTTCAAGACTTGGCTATACAGAGCTGTGGCCGACCAGATCAACAGTTAGTAAATAATAAACCATTTTTATCCACATTCAGTTACTCTGAGTGGAACTGAGCAGTGTTCCTCTGGGGCAGTAGGTAAAGACAGGGATGCGGAAAGAATTTAGAGCTGGGTTACAAACTGTCTACCTCCAGAGAAGAACGGGTGAGCGGGATGCAACCTGTGAAGCTCTGCAATGGTCAACCCGGTGTAGATTTTTCATATACATTGTATGAGAGGGACTCTGAGATTTGCTAATGAAATTAAGGTGGCTGGCAATGTCTGTGAGGGAAAGCTTGGGATTTTAGAAAGGAAGAAGTCGACTGTAGATTTGAGTAAAAGAACGAGGGTGAAATTTAACAGTACAGAGTGCAAGTTTATGGTTGGTCTGACAGACCAGGGACAAGAAATTTTGATACAAGTTGGAAGCTCATTAGATGGAGATGTGATGAGTCCAGGATTTTAATTAATTATGTGAGTTTAATGACAACTCAGCTGAATCACATTAACCATCCATGTGACTGCTCTTACCTCATGGTAAGTATAAACCATATTTACAATAAGTGATCCCCAGTGAAGGGAAACTACCTCCCATTTGCTGAGCATGGTGTTAGTGGCTGGGACTATGTCGATGTGCAGCAATGTGTTATGCTGCTATAATGTCATGGTCTGAGCCCCGTTTACTTAAGTATGGTGAGCTATTAAGGTTTCATAGCTGTGAGCCAAGGAGCCGTCATTCTAGGATGTATGAAAATATTTTTTGTGCAGAATTAGTATTAATGCTATTGCAGGACTCATTATTAAAATCTGGGAAGTGTGTTTGCAGTTTTGGTCACCCAGAAGGTTGAATTGAAAGAGGTATGCACAGAGGGTGACCACTAGAATGATCAGGGGAATTAAGAGCTCGTTCTCTGGGAAGAAACTAGAAAAACATAGATTGCTGAGCATAGTGAAGTCTGAGATGGCATTAAATGTTGGCAATGTAAATATTAGGGAGAGAGGGGAGCTATCTGAAAGCTAAAGGATGAGATTAGCACAAGGAAAAAAACAAAAAACCCACGTGGGAACTGGCCATGAATACTAGTTAAACTTAGAAACAGTTTAAATGGTGAAATTCAGCAGCGGCATTAATGTAGTCCAATCTAACCCCTTAAGAAAGCACTGGATCAGTACATCAAAAGGTACAGTATGATGATTACATGTGACATCAACAGGTTGAATTTGATGAGCCAGGAGATACTTGTTCTACTCTCTTGTTTCAATAACATTAGTACCAATATTATCATCATCACTATTATGAGAACTATTACATCTATGTAAATCAACTTCAGTAAAGACTTCTTATTCTTTCCTTAATTCTTCCTGTGTTTAAATAGGAGGTTCAGCTGAGGTGAACCCAGGAATTTTTCATATTGAATTTATTTCATCATTGTCTCATGTGTGTGAGCTTCTGATGTATGAAAGTAACATCGCAGAGAGACTTTTGTCTTTTATTCAAATCAAAAGCGTCAGATGGAGGTTAACAAAGTTGGTTTTGTCTGAGCATGCAGGAGCAATTAATCAAGTGATGTCATTTTCCATTTTCTATTTCAATTTGCAGTGAAATACCAAAGTTAAACGATTACTGGCAAGGCTTTCTCTGCTTCTCCATTCCTCTTCTCTATTTTGACCTTAAACAGCTGACAAGCTAATGGATTATATGTTGTTTTTCTTTAGTTTTTCCTGGATAATGCTGTGAAAGATTTTCCCTCAGTTCTTAATTCATCAAATGCAAGTTTTCCTAATTCAAGTAATCAGACACGGTGGTGTATACAAAACAACTGTTTTTTCGTACCGGTAAGTTCATTTTACTTTTCCTTGTTTACAACAATTACACTAAATTGACTGTTGTCGATCTGCTTGAAGTTAAACACCCACCAGTTTTTAAGGCTGCAAAAAAAGCTTGATTTTTTTTTCAGTCACCTGCAACAGCATTTGAAGGAAGTGGGAATTCGTACTCCTGAAAACAGAGGGTTTTTTTGAATGTCAGATTAAAAAGCAGGAAGGGGTCTGATACTGTTTAGTATCAGAAGTGAGAAGTGTAGCTCACCCATGCCAACAAATGGGCGTTATGAGGTCTCAGGACAACACACAATGACCACAAAGCAGACTGTGCACTGAAAGCTTCGCATCGCTGTTGGTGAGAAAGGCAGGTCGGTCTGCAGATGGGTTTCCCAAGGACCAGTGATAGACCTGAAGAAATTCACCCCTTTCATCATCGACGTGACAGTAAATGTGAAATCTGTGATCGTCACACTCCTGTCATTGCATGTTTGATTAAGCGGTGGGGTGAGGAGGGTGGGGGTGGGAATAACAACACGTGTACCACTACATAAACTGTTTAAAAGATCTGAACTGATCTGAAGAAGATGTTCTAGTGTGAACAAAAGCACAGCGGCACTTGCACGAAGAGGGGGAAGGGCATTCCAGTAAATGTGAAATCTGTGATCGTCACACTCCTGTCATTGCATGTTTGATTAAGCGGTGGGGTGAGGAGGGTGGGGGTGGGAATAACAACACGTGTACCACTACATAAACTGTTTAAAAGATCTGAACTGATCTGAAGAAGATGTTCTAGTGTGAACAAAAGCACAGCGGCACTTGCACGAAGAGGGGGAAGGGCATTCCTGGAGAGAGCAATGATTCTTAAAGGGATTACAGAAGACCTGCAGTTGAACATACCAAGCTGTATATTGTTCCAAAATAGGTCAGTAGTTTTGGATGAATAAGCAGGAGGCAGCAAGAGGAGGAGATTATTTTATCTTTATGCAGAATTGATGAGACCAGTGCCAGAGTGTTGTGTGCTGATTTCCACACAATACGTTTTACATGAAAGAGCTATTCATTATGGCAATCCTAGGCACACACATCACCAAGATATTAATTAAGTATAGAACAATCCTGGGGAAAAAAAAAAAAAAAACAAACAAAAAACACCAACCAAACAAAAAACAACCCAGTTACAGTAACCTCAGCACTTTATGAACTTTCCTCATCTCTGTGATCAAGCAACAGCAGAGCATGAGTTTCTCATTTTCAAATTTAGCTAACTAAATACCACCAGGTATGGATAGGTGCCTACATCTGCTTTTGGCAGTTATCCTTATTGTCAAAGATATCCTAGTTGTCCTTCTCCCGGCCTCTGCATATATTCACACTCACAAGCACATAGAAATATATTGTTCAATGCTTATTTACATTTGTTTGGGTTTTTTAGGTAGCAGGTTTTCTAGTAATCTTCTGTTTTTATATTACTTCCTACGGTTTTTAATATCTTAAAAGGTATTTTGTTTCCTTTTTTACCAGCAAGTTCTCCAACAAGCACCTGAAGGATACAGTTATCATAAATTATACTTATCATTAAGATTCAATCTGCCAGTCTTAAAAAAAAAATATATATATATATGTATCTTTATGGTTTTCCTTTGTTTTCCCATGTTTAACTAAGAAGTTTGTCAGCTCTTCACATGGTTGGCACATTTATAACTAGTGAATTTCTAATTTTGAATTAGAACCACTAATTTCTTATTTACCGATTTTATAAATTTATACATTTTAAACTCTTCAAATGCATTGTTTCATTAAAAAAACTTTGTATTTGATAAATTGGCACAATAATTATGTTAAAATGTGATTTCCCATAATAATAAATTAAAAGGTTAGGTTGACTGAAGTTTTTTAACACTTTCTCCATCACCTTTTTATTAAATAGCTCTCAAATGCACGTCATTTTCATCTGCAGGCACTGCATAACTTCTGGCTTGAAAAAGCTACAAATTCCTTTTCAGATACAACTTTTCTTTGTTTTTAATCTGGAAATAAAATAATTGTATCTTTACTGAATGAGTTAATGAATATTTAAGCTGACAAATGTTTGTTTCCTTAAATTAAAAATTCAATCTTTTGAATCTGTGTGTTAGCTTTAAGCTTTATTCGTGCACATAAAATTCCTGTGATTTATGATAGTGGACCTGACAGATCTATTGACTGTGTCATCTAAAATGAGTGAATAAGAGATTTTTAAATTATTTCAGCCCCAATAGAATTTAGTTCATTGTGAAGCAAAAAAATTGATTCTTCCATTCTCCACCCCCAACAAAACAGCAAAATTTTCTGAGTTTTAATGCACACTTTCTTCCTCTCTTTAAAGACTTAGGAAAGATTACACAGTAAGTTTTAGGGACGTTGCTTGTCTTTATTTATTGTTCAGTTTTGCTATGATGGTTCTGTAATTTCCATATAATCGAAGTTAGGCCTGCGAGATTTCAAGTCGTGCTTGTCTTTTCCTAGGATAAAATATAGTGTGGTATCAGTGTTGCCATCTGTACATGTTAAAAAAAGTCTTAATACTGACTTCTGAAAGATGCCGTTCTGGAATATGGTGTATTTGACTAGAGAATCGCAAAATTACTTTCTTCTCAAGCTTTTCTCCATGGATTGGAATAGAAGACCTTTTTACTTTAGTAAAGATCTTTATAACCACAGAACTGTGGGTCTTCAGTTTTAAGAGAAGAGACAAACACACTGGACTGGAGATAAGATCCTAAGAGTGTAGTGAAACAGTGCAAGGCACTGGGCCTGTGATCCTGGCAGGTAATGCACTCAGACTCTGAAAGGTATTGATTAAAATACTGTTTATTGGAGCTAGGACGGGAAGAAAAGAGGGTAGATGGAGTTACATCCCTTCAGATGCTGGGAACTCTGAATCATACAGAATAGGATGGACCTCCAGTCAGGGATGGCGCAGACCCCATCTGTGGAGAGGTTACCCAGCATTTTCTTCTTTTGAGCTCTTACAGAATGTTCTTAAAAGGAAACGTTTCTAATCATCATTTCTGCTGTCAGATAAAAACAACATCCATGAGAACTTGCTGCACTGTTAGATAAAGTTGAGGCCACAACAGGTGGCGTATCCACTGCTGCCAAGTGACAGCTGCCTGCAGGCTCCTTGCTCCCAGTATGTTGGCTGCGTTGTCTGGGGTTATCCCACAGCCAAGGGATACGCAGAGCACAGCACGGACCTGTGCCTGCTCAGCTTCACTGCTATGGGGATTCATAACTCTTCAGCGTTGCAGAGAAGGGCAGTGGAGCTGGGGAAGGGTCCGGAGCACAAGTCCTGTGAGGAGCGGCTGAGGGAGCTGGGGTTGTTTAGCCTGGAGAAAAGGAGGCTCAGAGGAGACCTGATCGCTCTCTGCAATTACCTGAAAGGAGGTAGCAGAGAAGAGGATGCTGGTCTCTTCTCCCAAGTGATAAGTGATAGTATAAGAGGAAACAGCCTCAGGTTGCACCAAAGGAGGTTTAGATTGGGTATTAGGAAAAATGTCTTCACTGAAAGGGTCATCAGGCATTGGAACAGGCTGCCCTGGGAAGTCGTTTAATCACCTGGAGGTATTTAAAAGATATGTAGATGTGGCACTTAGGGACTAAGTATCTTCCCTGCTTTGTAGCTGCATGCTTCCTTATGAGAAGCCAGCTAGAACACCAGTTACCATTATTCCTCTGCACTGTACCTTTAGAAGCATTATGTCTTGCAGTTCCTCCTCTGGATGTTTGGTGTTTGGTTTTGGGGTATTTTGGGTTTTAGAGTTTTTTTGGCCAGCCCTTTTGCATTAGTCTGAAAGCTGGAAGGGTTAGAGAAGGATTCAAACTACAATACTTTAAGAGTCTACTAAAATTTACAGATTCTATTACAAAAAGGATGAGATTTTAGATCCTCTGACAGGAATTGAAAAATTCATTTGCAGTGTTGAGCACTCAGAAAACAATAGCCTTGAATATATGTAAGATACAGTTGGGAAAAGGTTTATTTAAGGGGGAATTTTCAAAATAAACTTTGTGACCTGGTATGGCTATTCTAGCAGAGATCAGCTTGTTGCTTACTGAAATCTTGCACTGCAATGCACAAAATCGGAGTCTGCTTTCTTAAATGTGTAGTTGTGTCACTCTTCTCTAATCCATCCACCCTAGTCTGAAATTTTAGCTGAAATTTTCAATCTAGTTTATGTATTCTTACCGAACACTGATAGAGACTGTCTATTCCACTTGGAAGTTTCTGGGTCTCCGTCAAACTGCATCCAGTTGCGGATTCAGAACTGCCTTTTGTTTGCCAGTTTCTTTTTGGAAAACTAATTTCACAAGTAGCATGCCTTACAGAGTAAAAAATGGATGCTGCTACTTTTACGTAACACTGAATTTGGAGTGTGACCTCCTGTGGAATGTAGCCAGCAGAGAAGTTTTATTTTTGTTGATTCCGAACAGCAGTTCTTTCCGGTTCCTATTTCAAGCAGATCTGCAAGCAAATTACAGTAACGGCAGAGATTCAGATGGCAGATCAATTCTGTCTTCTGGGTGCTGTGAAAATTATTCTTCTTAGTGATCCTGCAAAATTAGCGTGCAGCAATTCAGGTTATGTCAAAAGTACTGCCATCAACAAGTCAACAGCAGTCTGAAAATAGCACATCTAGAAATAGAATGCTTTGTAGTTTTGGAAAAGGTAACTAACTTACGAGGTGCAGGACTGTAATTTTCAGGAGGCGTCTTTGGCAAAGGTGCTGTATGTTAAGAACTAAGCTAATGATTCTGGTGAGAATGTATTATTCCTGGTTTGGCATTAATTTTGATGCCCTATCCATTTCCAGAAAGTATCCGGAGAAAATATTTTACAGGAGTCTAACTCCAATCATACGTATTATTGTTGATATATGTAACATAGGAATTGGTTTTTTAAACAACTGAATGTGTTCTTATGTAGTCATAACTCAAGATGATATGAAAGAAGGATTTTTTTATTTTTATATTATGCACAGGCCATGTTTATAATTATATATTCTTCGTATCTTAGTTTTATTTCTAGAGTCTGTAAAATTGCATATCTTTGAGGTTCATAAAAACTGTGTATTGCATCAGTTTATAAGTACTGCAGATACAGGCAATGAAATTGCTGTTTTCAGATCTTTAGATGCTTTACCTTGTCCCTGATGTTAGTAATAGATAGAGGGTAGTTACTGAACACAAGCATGAGTGAAAACCACACAGTGGCACAGGAATTAACCTTTTGTCAGGCTGCTGTCAATAGGCTCTTGCATTAGACTTCAACACCAGCAGTGGTGTCCCACACATAGGCACTCCTCTCTAGTGCAGACCAGTAAATCAGAAGTAAAAAATTGTGAAAATTATGGAGCATAGATTAGGAGCATAAACTGGATTCTATTCAGTTTTGGTTGAATTGGAGCCTAGTAAGAAAGAATTTATTTTATGAAATACCAACGTCTGGTTGTTATCGACTGACTGTAGTCCATAATGTCTCAAGTTGTGATAGATGCCATGCTTAAGTGGTCAGTCAATAACTTGTTTTGTAACCTAGCCTGAGCATTTTGCTATGTGTGATTTCCTACTCAAGAGCCAAATTCTAAATATTTTCCATTTGATTTTTCTTTGCCAGTATTTTATATACAGCTGCATATTAGGGCTCATTTCCTGTTCTGTTTTCCTGAGGATAAATTATGAGTTGAAAATGGTGATCATGTTGATTGCACTGGTGGGCTACAATGTTATCCTTCTGCACACCCATGGGCCCATGCTGGATGAGTACAGCAAATTTATGTATGCAATGGCACCTCTTAGAAGGTAGGTGGATAAATAACTCCTTCCAAAATTAAATACTACAGCAGTTCTTATGTTGTGGAACAGGTTTTTTTTTCCTCTGTGTTTGGATATATAATCTACAAGTCACTATTTAAAATCATTGTCA
Organism: Eurypyga helias; assembly: GCF_000690775.1. Classification (NCBI taxonomy): domain Eukaryota; kingdom Metazoa; phylum Chordata; class Aves; order Eurypygiformes; family Eurypygidae; genus Eurypyga; species Eurypyga helias. The sequence goes on from NW_010230785.1 coordinate 9,986, forward strand.
TGGTGCAGTTAATATATGGTGTAATATCACACCTCAGAGCATGAGAATAAAATAAACAAGTTTGGGCAAGGTGTTTAAATCACATACAATAAGAAATAGAGTATGGTTTAATTTGCATTTTTGTAATAAAGGATATTGGGAAGAAGTCATCATTAAGGTAGTTAGGGCCTAAGGCTGAACATAATTATGGCTGTTAAAGCATATTTGCTGCAGGCCAAAGCAAATCAGCTCCCTCAGATTTAGTACAATGTCTTAAAACTTCGCAAATGCAGTCTTAGCTATTGAAAAAAATTAACAGAGCAACAGTTTGGATTTTTTTTTTGCTATGCTTGCGAATTTGGATGTTAAATTTTTAGTGAGACTGCTGAAATCTTTGTCACAGATGTTAACATACAAAACAAAAATTATGACTCTAAGTATTGCTATGTAAAACAATTTTTGGACACACGTCATTTCTACCTCATTTTGAAAACAAAGAGTTGATTCTCTTCTGTGTAGTCTGAGTGTGCAGTGCATATGCCACAACAGAAAAACTGAATAGTCAGAGTAGGGTTTCAGGATCCTTTTTCCTGTGCTGAAAACTGCTTAAGACCTTTAGGACACAGACATGACCATGGAAAAGGAGCTGAAAAAAAAAAAACAAACCAAAAGTTTGTTTTCTTTGCTCTTAAAACCAAAGATTAAATAAACAGACCCAGGTCTTTATGTTTCTAGTGCGTTACTGGAAAGAACATCTCTGTGATGGGATGGAGAACCATGTGACAGGGTAGGCTTAGCGTGTGCTTCTGGCAGCCTTGATTCTGCCCATCAAGCTGTGTGTGTCTGTTGGTGTTTTCATAGAAAAAACCTTTCTAAATCTCTCACCCAGGATTTTCTTTCCACGGCATCAGTAGGAGAGTGCTGAGAACTGTTTCCCATTACCTCTAGTGCTTTCCTAAAGCAAGTTTTTTAATAAACTCTGTGCAAGACCTAGCTTGTGCCTCCTGTAATTCTGAGATGAAAAGGCATCGTGGGAGTTAGGTGCTTTAGTTTCTGTTTCTTTACATTCATTGGATACCGTCAAGCTCTCCGTTATGGAAGTAGTATTGTTATATAAAAAAATATCTTTTTAATCCGTGTGTATAGAATAAGCACCAAATGTTCTCCATTTGTAATCAAACAAGGATATTATTTTTATTAAATGATCATCTTATTACTGGACTTCAAAATGTAAACACATTTGCACAGAATGTTGTCAAAGTAATTAAAGCTACGTAATGGAAATAATATTTCATCAAATAATAAAGCATGGCATATTTAAATGGTCTTAGTTTACATACCAAAAAAGAGTAAAAATTGTAGTCTTATTCTTTTGCTAAGGTAATTTTGTTTTAACTTCTGTGCAGCTTGCCTTACTTATGTTTTTATTTTCTAGGCCAGGAATACTGAAAGACCTGAAGACAATGGGCTCAATTTCCTTGTTTATATTCTTCGTCACATTACTGGTTTTGGGTAGACAGGTAAGATGCAGACTTCTCTTCATCTGCACCAGTGGACACAATGCCAGCCTCCACATGCGGCCTCTCACCCTCTCAAGCATTTTTTAGGTTTTCTGACAAACCCTTTTATTCCGTTCTGCCCCACACCCTTGCAGAAGAGATGTTGGAAGCATCTAAGAGCTGTTTTGTTTACTACCTTCCCTTAAAACTCACCAATGGCTGTCATTGAGACCGTAGACATTATGCTGATAGTGTGCTGTGACTATTGCTTGTCAGGCTGACCAGTATTGTCTCATAGCTTCCTAGTGTGCTCCCATCTGTCTGCATCCATCTGCTGTCTCCCTAGTTGCTTAATTACAAGCTATTTTCTTCACAGTTATTACCATTTGATGCAGACACAGAAACAATGTAGCATGCACACAGAAGTGTACCACATGCTGAGGCCACAGTTGCACTAAAACTGTGACCCAACAGGAAACTGCTCTTTTTATTACCCAGTTGTGCTTTTTCAGTACAAACGGGATGCCAGTGGTCTTACCCTCTATGAAGCTGAGGGCAGGTGCAAGGGCAGTTCTCTCTAAATCCTTGGGTCTGTCCACAGTCCATGGCTAAAAGCTGCAATTCCAGCCCGTTGCGCCAGGAACGATGCAGCGCACAAGGGAGGGCTCTGAGATGGAAGAGGCAATCCATGTGAGAGCTCGGGAACAGCCTGTACCCCCATAGGCTGCAGCCTTGGGCGTGATCTTATCCCCATACTGTCTTTAAATCACTCACTTACATTACAATTCCCCAAAACGTGATGACTGTCATTTAAATTGCCAAGCAGGCCCTGCAGGTTACTACACTAAAAATTCTTATCTGTCAGCTTCTCCCTGTAGTGAGGAACATCCTTTTTCAGTTGGAAATAACATCCTTCATCTGCCTTGCTGCCAGCACTGTATTAATACTTGCTCACTTGATGATGCTATCAGAGAGTGGGGCTGGAGTACACCTACTTCCACTGGGAAAGAGGGATGAATATTTGATTGCACCAGATGAGAACCTTCAGTCCCTGTCAACCAAGGTGTCAGATGGAGGCGGTGGGTGCAACACCAAGAAAAAAGGAGAGAAGGAATGGCATCTTCACTGGGCAAGAAAAGTATTTCTTTGTGGGTTCAGGCACGTCAACAAAAACGTTTGGTTTGCATACAGCAACAGTACAAATTTCACCATCTGATAAGAAGTCAAGTGTCTGTCTTCTTGTGTGTTTTTAAACTTTCCGCTTGGTACTTTCATCGAGTGGCACTTGCAGAACGCTGTTGAGCCATCTTGGCGGTGTAGGAAAAGTAAAATTTTTCCTTACTCTTCTTCCACAGAGGGTAATAGACAAGCAATGTCTCCATTCACCATTGCATTTTTGTACTTTGCAGATAATAACATGTCTTTTCTCTTAATATCTGACTATTTTAACAATGCTAAAGATAATAGCTTCTGACGAAAAGGGTGGCCTTTCCATCTCCTTTAAGGTGGCACTGTCCCCAGAGTGAGTAAGCCGAAAGTTCATCTAAACAAAAAGTGAATGCTTTCCTACAATCCTAGCTCTGTGAACGTTCTCACCACAGGTCGGAGGGTGCTTGCCTTGACACAAAAGCAGGAGGGGGAATGTGTGTCGCTGGAAGAGAGAGAGTGAGCTAGTATATCATTACAAGTTATATGAACCAACGTAATTCTTAGGTTCCGCTAATACTTTAGCTGCACAACCGCCATGGCTACTAAAAGAAATAGGCCTTCCCTGAGCTACTCATTCTTACCTTGTAGCATTGCCTCCGTTTTTACTGGCACAGCTGCCAGTAGAGCTGTATAGTGGCCCGAAATAGGGAAATGATCTGGCTTAAAAATTAACCCTGGAAAAATTATTGGTTTTCAGCCAGATCTATTTCCTGATCTGGTTTTATGGTGTGGCTGCAGCAACGCTTGTGCCAAAAGAATGGGCGTAGGATGGGAGTGAGCCTCCAGAAGTGAGGTGGCTTCTCTTTTATGGTTGTGCCAATGCAGGCTACCCCCATTCCCTGGCACTGGGATCAAGTGAGGCGTTTCATCCTGCATGCAGGTTATTTGGAAATAGGCTGGCAGCAGGCAGACAATACGTTGAGAATGGCGACCCTCGCACCCTGTCCAGGCATTGCCAGGGAGAGTGCAGATTGGTATGGCTACACTGTGTAAGGAGTGTGCTAACATTTAAACACCATTGAGCATTAAATCTCTCTTATGGGCCAGTTTGAGTTACCAGTATTGAGAGAGCCTGTGAATTCCTTTCTCATCAGTACCTAGAATCACATATATCCCATTACTCTGCAGGCTAGGTAAGTATTTTGGTTTTCCCATGTTTGATTATACTGTGTTTATCAACACTGAACTTCATTGGCCGTTTTACTGCCCAGATGTCTATGGCAACTTCCCTCAGCCCTGAAGATTGTTTATTTGTAGTCTCTGTTCTGTTTTTTAGCGAGCTCTTATTCTGTGGCAGTATCCATCTCTTCTTAGATAATGTAGTCTTTTCAAGAGCCTCTTATGAAAGAATTCAATGAAAACTTATTTCAAACTTCACTGCTATTCACATGCCTGTTGACTTCTGTGTAGCAGATGGAGGCATGTTTACTCAAGAGGTGTCAGCTCTTCCCCATTGTATCAGCTTTAGGTAAGACGTCTGAGTAGCTCTTTTCCCTAGCGCAGATTTTTTCCGAAGTACCTTGCTCTGTTGTTCCCAGGGGCACCCCGGTTCTTTTCTAAAGATTCGTAGTGTACTCTTACCACTTGTCAGTTCTCTGACACTGCGGCTGTTTTGAATGATCAGGCGATCCACCACAGGTTTCAGACCAGCAGCTTTTCATTTTGGTTACTTTAGAGCTGATGACTTCTTGTCGGTCGTCTTCCTGGTGTGTTCTAAGACATCTTCTGCTGGCTCTCCATGTCGAGACAGTTTCTCAGACTTGCCGTCTGTAAGTACTGGCTGTGAGGTGGAATCTCCTTAGCTCCCTCACCTGAATGAAAACCCAGGTTTAATTTCTAGTGATCTTACCTGCTTTAGTGCTGCCTTTTCTGCCCCTTGGCTGAGTGCCATTGCATTCATCTCCCCTGGCTGTACACAGCTACGGCATAGGCAGCTCCTCTTGAGCTGCTTATCTGGACTTTCTGTGTGACATTCTTTTCAGTGAGGAGAATTAGTTCGTTGCCTCACTCAGGCAAATACTGAAAATAGACACAGGTGAGTGTCCCGCTAGAATTTAAAATTGTAGATAAACCCATCTCTGCAATCATGAATCTGCTCTTGCTGCTTTCACCCAAGAAGTCGTCACTGATTTGAACCTCTGGGGTTGCACTGCATTGCCTTGTACAGATGCATGGCAGTTTCTTGTCTGGAGGAAGCCAGTGATGCCCGGAGGAATGCAGTGTCCTTCACGGCTCCTTGGGCCTTCCACTGTGCTCATCCGTAAAGCACCTTCAGGAAAAGAAGGAAAATTTTGTGTCTCAAGGATATTGTGCCTGCAGATGAATAGGGGCCATTCTGAGATATTTTCATTCTGAGATATTTCCATTCTGATATGTTGAAAAGGTTCTGGGGATAACATACAAAGAGGGAAAACTTCTTGATTTTCATACAACTGCAAGGCTACAAAGATTGAACAGTATTTTTAGTGGCATGTATACTAAATAGAACAGATCATACAAACAAAAAACCCCCACAATTTGAAGTAAGTTTTAATAAGATAGTTCATTTTGGTTTTAAAAGTCTGAATAGGCATTTTAAAAAATCATACATTGACCTTTTTAACTGTGAAAATTTTTATATTGTAGAATACATTCTGCTTTTTTTGTTTGATTTCTGAGTTCTCTGCCTTTTTTTTTGACAGCCTAAATTTCATTCAATAAATAATAAAGCAGTAAATAAGTTACCTGTTTAATATCAGCTCTTACAGAAGAAACATCTTTTTGAAGACTTCAGATTATGTAACACTTTTTCTTTTAAGTGAAAAGTTTGTACAGTGTATGGATACCTGATTTCAGTTTCATACCAGGCATCCAGTTTACTTCTGTCAACTTATGCAAATAATTTTGACATGCCAAGTTTTTATTGGATTTTTTTCTGCATGAATACAGTTGGTAGACCTTGAATTTATCATCTATGTGGGGAACATAGATGTATAAATATATAATATACATATTTAAAAGCTTGCCAAATCATTTTAATACCATCTCATTTCAACTTTGGCTGTGACCTCAGCAAAATATCTGTGAATCATTTTGAGCTGTGACAGCCACTGTCCAATCAGAAGGAGTACTCTCATTTTGATGTGAATGCTTACTGACTGCTAATAATACTAGCTAGCATTTTTAGGTTTTTCTATAAGATTGGCATCATAATCACGTTCTCCTGGTTAATAATAGTCTTCACTGAGGCATCATGATAATGTTAACCATTGGACTACTACAATGAGCTGATTTATATCAGCTCAAATGAGATGGTCCGACCAGTGGAGGCTTTGCTGTAGAAATACAGCCGTAGAATTTAGGACAAAACATTGATGATATTGAAAAGAAGTAGAGAGCTCCACAAAATGCATTTTTGTTTATTTTTCAACACTATTTTAATGAAATCAGATCTTCTGAAATACTGATACTCCAAGGATGTTATACATTTCCATATAGTTCCAGTTATTGTTATTGAAATTGTTTCCATAACAGTATTTGATTTCTGGAATGAATTTCTGCTGAAGCCTGAGGGTAAATAAAAAAGTTTTCCATTGTATAAGGCACCTTGCAACTTTTTTTTTTTTTCCTGGGCTATTTATTAGCCTTTTTACTGGGGAGGGAGAGGAGGGGAGCTTAAAAGTTTGATGAAATGTATGTCACATAGCGCATGCTTGGGGTTTGATTTCTGTGGGATCTGGAATTGCACTTGAGTGGCCAAATAGTTGCCTTGTAGGGGTGGTATACTGTGCTTATTTTGTCTCTTAAACCTGTACTCCAGCAGGACAAGATGCCTATTGTTTCTTTACCTCTGTGTCCTCTTGTAACAGAATGAATATTACTGTAGGTTAGACTTCCTGTGGAAGAACAAGTTCAAAAAAGAGCGGGAAGAGATTGAAACCATGGAGAACCTCAATCGGGTACTTCTGGAGAATGTGCTTCCAGCCCACGTAGCTGAACACTTCTTGGCAAGAAACCTGAAGAATGAGGTCAGCCATCTCTGTATATCCTCTGCTCTGTAAGAAAGCAGCGTATCCTGGAAATGCCACATAATGCTGATCTGAACAGTAGGTCTATACAGTGAGATTATAGATTTCCAGTCACTTTCATTCCCCCTTACCTAGCTGAAAGGATTCCTTCGCAGCACTGAATGCACCTTACAGCCCTGAAGTAAGAAACGGGAAATTATTTTAAGTAGCAGTGAACTTTGCCTTTCGAAGGAGGGGATAAAAAGGTGAGGAGGAAGAAGGGGATAGTTTAAATTCAAATCATACGCATTCAGGTAGTTTTTTCTTTGTGATCAGAGTGCAGTTGCATCAAGATCCTGAATTTTCATCTGGTCACTGTAGCCCGTGCTTACTGGAGTGAAAATTAACCTTTTCACTGAAATAGCAGCTATGTAAATTTTGGAAAGAGGTTCTGAACCCCGAATTAGCTGTTTAATTGCTGCTTATGGACTTAATCCAAGCGCCAGAAAAATCAACCAAAAGACCTCTGTTGACTTTGGTGGAAATTAGATCTGGTCCTAATACTGCTTTACAGTTTTAATAAAACAAAAGAAGATGAAAAAAATAAAAACATTTAGAGTAGCAGTTTTAGGGATCTTAAATGCAATAGAATCATGGAATCATAGAATGGTTTGGGTCGGAAGGGACCTTAAAGATCAACTAGTTCCAACTCCCCTGCCATGGGCAGGGACACCTTCCACTAGACCAGGTAGCTCAAAATAGGTTGCATTACTTGTGTGTATGAAACAGTTGTTCCAAAACTGACAAAAGAAGGGAGAGGGCAGCTTTAGGGATTAATTTTTGATGTCCTGAGTGTAAAAGGACAATGTCTGCCTTTTCCCTGTGGTTTGCATTAAGCAGTACTAACCAGTACTTCATATCATACTTTAGTACTACCTGTAAATATTCATTTGGTAGCAAATGTCGAATGGAAACTGCTGTGGGGTTCCTCTGAATCCAGTGAAGACCTTGACTGGAAGCCAGATTAGCTCAGTTCCAGTTCTTGGTTCAGGCATTAAACACAGCAAACCATCAGGAGATTGCTTTCTCATTTATGTGCCATTCCATATCGGCTCCCCAGCAGAGCAATGCCATCTGCTCACTTTGGTATTGGCAACTGGATTTATGCTGTCACCCCTCAAAATTCTTAGGCTGGAATAAGCTTTAGTAAATTTAGCGAAGATCAGAAATTGTAATGTGCTGAGCTCTCCAATCTATCATGTCAGCCAAAGTGAAAGTGATTTGACATAATTTTAGTGGTATCTCTTTAAAAAAAAAAAAAAATCTTGAGTTGTTTCTTGTCTTGTTTATCTTTAAACACAGTTTTCAAAGAGGGAAGAACCTTTCAAATCCCTTGAAATGTTCAGAAATATAAGCATCTGCCATGCCTTCAGATTTTTTTGAATGTCAGCAAGGATGTGTTGAGCCTTAAAGAACATTCTGTATGTGTGTGTATGTGTAGACACCTGCGAATATGTTAGGACAGATCAAGCTTTTGTTTTCTTGGATATTTAGTTAAACAGATACTGAATTGAATTTTTTTCTGTATTTTCCCTAGTTGCAAACATTCATGTTAATAGGATTTATGTATATCCTTTTCTGTTTAAGACAGATTATGAGATGAAAATTAATGTAATGGATTAATAGTCTGTTTCAGAATACTAGTTCTCTTTGAATTTTATGCATGCAGCTGTGTGGAGAAAAGGGAAGACAACGTATGCTGCAGAAGAACAGGCAGCGGGAATGAAAGGGATAAAAATGAGTGGATGAATGCTAACTGGGAGTAGTGGGACTGTACTTTTAGACAACCAACAAAGGTCTTTTCATGACAGGATACACACTGACTAATGCTGGTATGGTACAAGCAAAGTTACTTCAGAGCCAACTAATAAAAGTCTGTTTGCTTTACCAGAACCTCTGGAACTGGGTTTTTGCTTATAGTCTGCATGCTGGGTACCAAACAGGGTACTTTCCAGTTGAGAGAGAGAAAGATAGGAATAAATATAAAAGGAAAAGCAGGAAACAGGGCCAGGATTAAATATATCTGCACCTGGCTTTTGAAGCCTTTTCCTTTATGCTGTTAGCATCCAGATCCCCTGTTAGTAAAAAGGGCTCAGGAGCTTCTGTGCTTCAAGTTAACAGGCAAGCACGTTACTGATCGAGAGGAATCCTGGTTTATTAGCTGCAGGGGGGAGCCAGCACCCCACTTAGAACAGAACTTCTGCCCCAGAGAAGCTGACCACCATACCCTTCCATGAGGTAGAATGGGACCGGTTTGCCTCCTCCATCCTGAAAAGGTGTCCAGGTGCTGGAGAAGAAGAGGGAACAGTAAGGAGAGCCAACCAGCAGAAATTCAGATGTTATCAAAGGTGGGGGGAGGGGGAAAGAAAGAAAAAAGGGATTGACTGCTGAAGACAGGATGATTTTTTTTTTAGTTTTTGTTGAGAGAAGCAAAGCCATTCCTTCCTGGAATGGTGTTGCATTTAATTTTCTGGTTAAACATTTTGGAGAGTACTCTTTCAAGAGAAGTACTGATAGGAAAATTAGGACACCCAATTGCTACAGCCTTTATTATTACGGATGATCAAAATAAACTAGCTGGGAATGCCTCCTGAAAATTCTCTGACATTTACTGTTGACAGCCACAATTACCACTCATCTGGTTACGAACAGTGCCATTTGTTGTTGTTCCCATGCTGGCACTACGCTGTACAGCATTAGTGGGGTGGGTATTGCCCCGGTATTAATGGGGAAGGAAGAGAAATGGGACGCTGTTACTGATCTTCAGCCTATGACAAGTGTTACCATACAGTGAGTTCGTTTATGCTTGAGGTGGAGGAGAGAAAGGAGTGATAACTCTGCTCATGTAAAACGATGATTTGTGTCTGTAACAGTCAGGTATGGAAGCCTTTCTTACGGGTTGTTTGTCCCCGTACTGGGTGGACATCCAACAGCACAAAGCACACCGATCTTCCTGTGTCACAACAGCACTTTCATTTGAATCTCCGCTCCTGTCTTTTGCTCAGTCTTATTTCTTTTCCTGATGACTGTGCATTGTGCAAGTTGCCATGATTGATTCCGAGCAACACTTCTGCTTTCTGGGAAGACAGCAAAAGTACTTCTTAATAGCTAATTAGGGCTCCACGTTTAATGTTTGTAGGACAGACACTTTTTTTCAGTAGAAATCACAGTAAGGCAGGAGTTGGCACCCACCTGCTGCAGGGCCTGAGCAACAACCACTTCAGCAAAAGCTCAAGGAACAGCTGAAGATTAATGTGCTATTCACCATTATGCTTTCACCTGTAAATATAAGGACATGTTTTCCTTGTGCAGATGCTTCTTACACACTTCCTAGTTATGCATTTTTGTAGTATTTACATAAACATTCAGGTTTTAACTCCAAGCTCTTGTCTTTCGGGTTGTTGAATAACAGTGACATATACATTTATATGTCTCTTACATAAAATATTTTTCCTTATTCTACTTTTAAATATTCTATTTACCTTCTGGTTCCAGTATTATGAGGTGATAAAATGATTAATCTTCTGCCATCTCTGCTCCATATTATTCAGTAATATCATATACCTGCAACTCTTCATAGTTGATGTCCTTTTCCTGTTGGGTTCAGTTGTAGCTCCTAACAGACCTGTATCCTTATGACTTGAAATTATATTCTCAAATAAACTTTTACATGGTGTTAGTTTCCATGTATTATTTCAGATGTGGCACTGTCCCTGTATCACCTCTGTGCCTAGATTTTGTCTGTTACACAGACTTCACAATCCGTATCTCATCAGTAGTGTCATTCTGGCACGTTTTACATTCTCAGGATGCAAAATCAGCAGGATTCAATAAAGCAAATAAAATAGCTGCTACCTAATGTTTATGTGGTAAATTAAACCAACTTTTTAAAACTAATTAACAGAATCCCTAGGACAGTAGACTTATGTGTATTAATATAAACTGCCCTGTTATTTTGGCTGGATTTAATTTATTGGATTTTTGAAGCCTATAGGAATATGATTTTTTTTTTAATATTTGATCACAGATGTATGCAACTTGTTTATGTTGTCAGGCCAAGTTTCAAAAGTATGTGTAATAATCCATGTTTTGAGTATTAATTATCTACATTCTGCTATAACTACTCTTGTATCTCCCTCCAATCTTTTATATAACACCATGAATTCCCCCTTCTGTGTTACCAGGGCCCTATATTTTTGATGCAACCCTCTTTTAATAATCATTACCATGTGTGTGACCTGAATTCCTTCACCAAGAATTGAAATCAAGTTACAGGAAAGGTGAATTGAGGAAATAGGAGGAAAGCTAAGCACAGAATGTAATCGCTGTCCCTGTTCTCCTAACTTGCCTGTGAAAAGCACTCAGCACATTAGATCTTAACTTTTTAGTATATTTATATGCAAATGTTACTGTAGTTTCAGTGTAGTTTACGCCTGAGGTAAATTTGAAGTAGGTGGATGTGAAGCAAATGCAGACTGCAAAAGCTAAACATTTGAGGAGTGAGCCTGTTAATCGCATTCTACTGCTCCACTTAACTAATTTCAAGCTAATTCGAGTGTATCTGCAGAGTCTAGGTGCATGCATGCTCAAGCCTGCCACCAGCGCATGCCACTGCGGTATTACAGAGCAGGCCTGGGTTTGTGTGTGAGAGGCTGGAGCAGAGAGAGGCCATTTGGGGCCTCAGCTTGAGTTTCTCAGAGTCAGATTCTTCCTGTATAGTTCGAGGCACTCCTCTTGAGGGCCTACATTAGGAAAAATTACCTCATTAGCCTTTTCCCATAACTGACTGAGAGAGACAAACACTGTCTGAGGTGATTCTACCCATCTGGCATTAAAATGACCTTCCAGATAGGCATAACTGCTGTACTGACAATATAGGACTTGTAGGATGATTGTTTTCTCAAACTAAATACTTCAGCCCGGTGCTTAAAATGCCTATATTGTGTAAATTTAGACAGAGGGGTTCCCTCTCCCCAGTATTTGATTACTTTATTGTATGGATTAAATTTCTTAAACGTGTTTATGGAGATGGATATACTAGATGGTCAAAAACTGTTATCACTATGTTGGTTCTTCATGAAAGACTCTCTTGGCAAGAGGACAGTGGAGATCCAGAACTTCTTTAAAGTTTGGTAGTGATCTGACAGTGAACCCGTCAGCCTGGATGTTTTGTTTAGTCGCTTTTCATTTGCGCGATCAGGTCACTTTAAAGTGATAGTGACTTTGTAGATACGGCTGTAAGCTGGACGTCAGGTACAGGTGGGCGATTTCAACCGGCTCAGTTTTAAGATTACAAATGATGGTGAATTGCAACAATATATTCCATCCTTATTGCACAGAGGCACGGTGGAGCTTCAGTGATGCTCTGGTTATAGAATCATTAGAAAATAAAGGGGCAGAAAAATCTAGTAGTATATCATCTACCTCCTTCAGCTGCCCACGTGCCTCCCTGTCTGCCATTATTTTCATGTTAGTCCAGAAACTTCCCTCACACTTGTTCTGGGATGAGGAGGTCAACAGTTTTCTCATAGTTCTGCTATTTTTCAATTGCACATCACCAACAGAGATTCACTATGTCTCTACACATCGGTAGAGACACATACCTCATCTACATATGTAGAGACACACCACATTCTTGAAATTGAAAAAGAAAGCTTTGATAAGTAAAAAGGAGAATAATATCTGATGCTGCTTGAAATCACAGAACCAATCCTATTCACCTTATTCACAGGAGTATTGAAATCCTTGTTTTACTCAAATAACAACCGGAACAGAATTTGACTTTGTAGTATCTTAGAGCATCTTTTATTGCTATGGTTACCTTTGTGTATATTTTTTTTAAAGTATTAGTTTAATAAATATTCTTTCTTTCCTTTTCTCCAGGATGTGAATTTATCCTGAAAGAAGAGATATTCTAATTTTTAAGGGCGAGGAAGCTGGGGGAGGGGGAGGGGAGGAGGGTGAGAGTGGTGGTTGGTCATTTTTAACACCAGAATCTTCCTGTGGAGCAGACGTGTTTTCATTTCAGTGGTCACAGAAGGCAGTGGAGAATTTGGCATAAATAAGTTCTAGTTCAGGTGACTCCTTTCCCTTTGACTCTACTCCTTGTTCTGGAAAAGAAATGACAATTATTTTGCCCTGTTAGGCATCTTGTCATTTTAGGTTAAGAACTATCAGGATTGTGTTGCATTATGCATCTGTAGTGCATTGGGTTTCTGATTCTGGTTCAGTCTTCTAGTTATTAAAATAACACGAACAGCTAGTAATAAATTACAGATTATTTTGCAAAATATAGTTTAGTCATGTGAGCCCGACCAAATTCTTTACATGAGAAGCTTCAGAAATTGTCCCCATCTAATAAATTACTGGACATTTTATTTTCATAGGGTTAAGGTTCAGGAAGGAAAAAGGTAACTTTAAATTACTGAAATATTTTTAGCCATATATGTTGCATCTTTTTATCAAGCAGGTTTGTACACCATTTAAAATTAATGAATGCAGCTAAATGCAAAAAATACCCAACCACCATCTTAAGGTGTTCCAACCACTGCAACACCTCCCTTTTCAGAAGCGGGGCACTGCATATTAATTACGAAACTTTTATCTAGAGCTGGGTATGATGGGGTTTTTTTCTCTATTCTGTTTGCTTTTGGACAGGATCTATATCATCAGTCATATGACTGTGTCTGTGTCATGTTTGCCTCCGTTCCGGATTTCAAGGAATTTTACACGGAATCTGATGTTAATAAAGAAGGCTTGGAATGTCTCAGGCTGCTAAATGAGATCATTGCTGACTTCGATGATGTATGTACTTCTAACAACAATCGGCATACGGTTTCAATCTTAATAAACCAGGGTATGCAACAGTAAGCGAACATACTTGAAAGGGAGAGTGGAAGAGCTGTCAGAAAAGAACTTCTGTGTGCCTAGTCACATGGAAATTACTTACAGGGTGTATTTAAAGAAAAGGAGATTTATGAGAGATAAATCATATAGTGGTCTGGCATCATACCCAATTGCTTTTGATTCGCTATAATGAGAATCCCATGTGTACATCTGATGAAAAAAAAGAAAATTGCCCTTCAGCTGCAGTTCATGGGGAAGTCATATTACATGCCATATATTCATTACCGTTTCTAAATGCTAGTGCCTAAAGCCAGGTACATAAACTTACGTCCCCTGAAATAATACAGCTTTGTGTTATACCTGATCTGTGTTGTTCTCATCATACAGAGTGCTGATCAGTTGATACAAGAGCCACTCCAAGGATTGTATAAGTTTTAATATTCTGTTCTCTGAAGTTACGAGCAACACACAGTATGACTGCAGATGGGTTGTGAAAGGGCAGCTGTAAAGGTCTTACTCAGGACAGTATTTGTCTTAAAGAAGGTTATTAATGATGAAGATACCAGAAAAAGACGTTAAGATCGTGTCAGGAATCAGAGAGCGCAGTCTGAATTTGCCGATCTGCAGCTATAGAGGGTATTTTAGCAGCAAACCCATTTGGAAACCATTGGAATGTTCAAAACAACCTTGGATATGAACTAAAATAATTGGATTTTAGTCCTTTTGGTGTGGACCACACATAGGCATGGAAGAGATGCTTACTTTCAGAAAGCTGCTTTAAACTTAACTGTTGGCTCGCATGGTGACTCAGTTCCAATACCCAATGAATGCAAAATCTACTGACTGTTAAGACCTGTATGTACAGTAAGGTGGAATTTATTCTCCTTACTATAAATTTGGTCCCTTTATAATAAAAAGGTATTTTAGCAAACATAAATTCCCTATCCTTGGAGGCTGTAACCACTGTTTTATCCATCCTAAGTCCTTCATCCTGTATATACTCGTGAAGCCATTTTGGGTCTATAAAGAGTCTGTCCTAAGAACTGCTGCTCTGAATAATGAGTAACCATCCTTGTTTTACAGTTATTGTCAAAGCCAAAGTTCAGTGGAGTTGAAAAGATAAAGACCATTGGAAGCACTTACATGGCAGCCACAGGACTGAGTGCTACACCCAACCAAGAACAGTGTCAGGTACAGGAAAAAGTTCCTGCTTAATAAAAAACATGTTCAAATGAAGGCTAAAATTCTGTTCGTTGAACTGCTTATGGTTGTGTAAGATGTTGTGGGCTAGTTTTTTTGTTAATAATGTAGATTGTATTGTACTAGACACGTGTATACTTTACTTCAGTGGTCTCTGTGAATTATTGTTCTTCACACTGCAGTTTGAAAATGCCACCTCTGTATTTGCTAAGTCTAAACCTAGCCTTCTACTCTAAATATAACACAGCACTTTATTCCTACGTGCTGCAGCAGAAGTGGATTTAGAGTGTACAAAAGACTGCAAAAATGAGTATTTTCCATTGTAAGCTGGGAGAGCTGAGTAGCTGTATTAACCATGCACTTACAGAACTCTCAGGCTCAGCACTGAGAATGTGTTCCTTTGTTTCTGGTTTACTTAATAGGGCAGGATTGGGAACTGCAGTCAGTAGAAATGAAGTTCACAGGAGCAATTCATAACTTTTAAGGAAAAACTTTGCTTTTGCTGTGATCTTTAGAGTACTACAGGTTAGCAACAGAGAGAGAGCAATTATGAATCAGCACATTCTCTGCTAAGGATTAATGTGCTCTTGCCAAACTCATGTTCCTTCTAGACAGAAGCAATTAACTCCTGAACTAGAGACCCTAAGGATCCTGAGGGCAAAAAAAAAGAATGATTTTAAATTAGCTCTGACATTTAATACAGGGAGGTGAAGAGGATGAAGGAAAATGCGGAACTGCAGGCTGGAGATGAGAAAACACAGAGGACGTCTAAAAGTAGTGTGTGCACAGGAAGAAATTTATTGTTTATTTCCACAAACTGAATCAAGAGATCCAAGTTTTAGTGTTCCTTTGCTGATTTAGTACACATTTTCAAAAGAAATCCGCTAAAACTCAGCAGCCTTCAGTCCGGCTGCCCAAAGATCCGCAGGTAACTGCAGAACCTAGTGTGGCAGGGCCTGACTGCTAGGCCTACTGCTGAGAACAGCTCCCAGCTTAAAACAAGCATCCAAGGAAGAGTGAGCGCCTAAGGAGAGGGTCTGAATACATCAACTGAACAGGAAACCATCTGTTCAGCTGATGTAGTGAACTCCAAAGGAAACAATCTTCATTCATCTAAACAGCCGCCCTGGCAAGCACCACTGCTGTCCCACCTAGGCTGATGCATCTCCTCTATGAATCATCTCCCGAAGTTGTCATCTGTCCATCTCTTCTGTCACTTTATCTCAAGAAATGACGAAGATTAAGTCATTTCTCATTGAGATCAGTAAGTCCATCTCTTACGAAATTATCCTCTTGCCGGGGTCCTTCCCTGGGCTCTGGGAGCCCAAAAATCAATTTTCTCCTCAGCCTGAGAGGGCTCAAAGCAGTACTTAGACATCAGGCTACACCGTTGGTGTGTGAGGAGACATTATGTCTATAGCCTAAAGGTATTGCATGGTATAAGCTCTGGGCTAGTAACTTAAGGGGCAGAGGATGGGTTACCTCTTCATCTCATATTTTACTCATTTTCAGGTCTATTAGATGTTCTCAGAGGTGCTGCTTATCTACCGGATGAGATCAGTGGAGGAACTCTTAAAATTGTAAATGTCACTGGAGCTTAAGCTTTAACTAGCATGCTGGGCTGTGCAACAGCGAGAGGGAGGAGTCTCAATGGGGCTGTCCAGCAGCATTATTTGTTATTAAAGGGCATAACACAGAGGTAGACGCTTGGAGAAAATGAATGAGAAAATCCTAGGCACACGTAGACATTGAGTGTCTGTCGGATTAGATAGCAGGTAATCAGTTATTTGACAGTCATTAGATTGGGCATGTTTTGGATTGATCATCTCTATACTGCCTGATGTAAGTAAAATGCATCCTGGCCTGTTGGCCACTGTTTGATCTAACTGATGCTGGACAGGGCAGCATCTTCTACATCACTTTGCTTCTGCTGACTGCTGGCGATAGGACATCCCTAAGGGTTTAAGGTCTTTCGAGTGTTCAGCGTATTTTGGTTGTATTCTCACAGCAACTAAGGCTAAGGAAAATTATTTTATTCTGTTTGTTTGGCTGTTTAAACTCAGGAACCCGAACGACAGTATATGCATATAGGAACCATGGTGGAGTTTGCATTTGCCTTGGTGGCGAAACTGGATGTCATCAACAAGCATTCGTTCAATGACTTCAAGTTACGAGTAGGTATGTATCGCAGGATTTTTATGAGAATATAATGGAAGAGGGGGGAGATCTCAGTGTGAAGTACCAGCTGATTAAAGTGTTGGTGGAACTGACCAAAAGGGTCATGAAAATAAATAGCACCATCTTTACCCTGCTTAGAGGCGGCCTACATGGCATTGCCCATTAACCATAGCTGCTGCTGTGACAAGGAATGTATCAAGGCAGGACTCAGAAAAGGGCAGTATTCCTAAGGGAAGAATGGTTGAACAGTATGTTCCCATGGCTCTGAATTGTTTCATGGTAACTCTATAATACTTATTTTAGAGGTAGTTAACCACCTATTTTTTTTAAGCTTATCAGTACTGAAGGACACAAGAAGACTCTTGACAGGGCTATACCAATCCATTTAAATGGTTTTGGAGGACCAGAGCTATAAGAGGCCAGTGAGGCTGGAGTTTGAAATATTTTAGATGTGCTAAACTCAAGCAAGAATACAAAAATGCACCCTTTCCTTTCCAGTGTTAGATAAAGGAGGGTATTTCTCTTCTTCGTTGTTCTGTGGTTATTGACAAACAAGAGCAAAGATGACTACTTGTTTATATTTGAAATTGATATCCCTTATATTTCACCTTCTAATTGTTTCTACTTGTGCATCATGGTAAACAAGGAACAGGCAGCTGCAGTGAGCCATGGGAAGCATGATGAAATAAATGAATTCAGAGCTGGTCAAGAACCATATGTTCCAAAATGTTTGTTTCCTGACAGCAGTACACAGCAGTTTTACAATGCAATGTGTAACTTGGAAAGTGTGAAATGAAAGCAGTAAATAAATATTGGAAACTCATAAATCCTGTAAACATGTCAGAAGTTGATTTCCGACAGTTTTCCTCCTGTCTTGTCTTTTTCTTGCCGTGCCGCTTGCTTTTCCTTTCGGCGGCTCTCTCACGTTTATTTCACAGTGCCACCCACTGGCAAAACTTGCTGTCTCCTGACCTGAAATACTCGGGTGTTCCTCAGGGCACCCTTTTGCCAGTATGTTTTGTATTCCTCGCTAAAGTTAAAAAAAATGACAAAGCAAATCTGAAGCACGCTTCCTTCTCAGAGTGTTACAGAACTTGATGGGTTGAACAGAAACGTGTAGAAATACCATATTTCTGTCCAGGATGAAAGTTCTCGTCTTGCCGTGGATGACACGTGCCAGGTAGTTGCAAACGTACTTATCATCAGCACTGTCAGTACAGATAAAGAGCTGCTGAGTGTCGGGGCTAAGTCTGCAACCTGGTTAAAGCAATACTGACTCCTTTAAAGTGGGGATCGTGAAGCAAACTTTCTAGGGCGGGTAAAAAGATACCTATTTGTGAATTTTAGCGTGTTTGTTCTAAGTTCCAGAGAAGTCAGACTCCTTTGCTTCATTAAATGAGGAATGATTAAATCTACAAAGGGGCACGGGCCCCAAACTGGCACTTTTGCCACCTTAATCCAGTATAGGCACCACTGAGGTCTTCCCTTCCCATCTTCAGTTCTCCACTTCCCACCACCACCTGACCACAAAAGCCCCTGATATCCCTAGCAATTAGATCCACAGAAACGTGTGCACATCTGCGTCTGACATAAACCCCGCTGTAAGGATTTAAGCTCAAACTTCCATTTGTAAAAACCTTCCTCAGCCAGCATCTAGCCCCGGAATTGTTGCAGCTCCCTACAGGTCTTGGCTTTCAACCTTCATGTTCTGTGAGTGGCTGTAAGGCTGGTTGTACCTTAGGAGGTACGCAGCACGCCCTGACGCTGTCAGGCAGGGGCGGGGAGCACCTCAACTGTATTTCAGGCATCCCTCCCCTGCTACTAGCCGAGATGCTTGGTTTATTAGGCAGCTGAGATACGCTTTTGCAGCAAGTCTTGCAAAGCCTGGGCTGTAGGATACTTTGGAATGAGATATTCTCTGCCCTGATTGGCCTTTTCATGAAATAATTCAGTGTCACTTTGGATATGAGAGGAGACAGAGGGCATCACCCTCTGTTAGAACCTGGGAGTGGGAGTACTGCTGTCCCAGCCTTGCCCCGACAAACACATGTGTCATGCCAAGGAGACCCGCACGAGCAAACTAGAGCGGCACATCCCAGAATGCCTGGGTGGCCAAAACACATTCCTAAGACATATGGGTAGAATCTTCTCGAAGAGAGAGGGATCTGGAGCTGGCTCTCCATCCCCTGAGATATTACTCAGACCATCAGCAGTGGTGGTTCAGGAAGGAGGTAAAAAAGACCCCAAAAGTCACCTCCTGCCCATCGTGTTTTGTGTAGGAGAGTCTTACCGCACTGCCCTCATGTCTGGACCACGGCAGAGCGTACGGCACACACATCTCATCCCTACTAGCCAGCCTGGGCTACTCAGCCTGTGGCTTTTGTGGATTCCCCTCTCAGGTCCCTAGTGCTTTCTGCACAGTGGGTGTCAGGGGGCAGAAAGACACACCACAACTTGGGTGTTAACGCAGTGCGCGGCAAGGCCTAAGTCCCTTTGTGCGTTTCATCCCAAGCACTTAGACAAATGTTTATCAGGTTCTATCCCATATCCTTTAGGGTTTGCATATTTCCCTGGTTTTCTACATTTAACTGCTATAGTCATTTTTTTCAGGGTTTCCAGGAGGGCTTATAGCCTGGTTGCTAGCCCACACTGCCATGTTACATACAATCCACACTAGATGATCCAGGTCTGAAATGCTTCCCTCTGCCACAATCGCACTTTGATTTTGCTGCATAGGTATATCCCTAGTATTGGTTTCCATCCAGGAATTAATACAAGTCCGTTATAATCCACTGACATGGAGATAATTTTAGAAATCAAACCTACTCACTTGTCCAGGGTTTATTTCTTGCTAAGTCTAGCTTGGCTTTCCTGCTCCTCACTATGTCTTCTGACAATTATAGTATATTTGATGCTGCTTGACGACAGGGCTTTTGATTCTGCCTCCTGGTTTCTTTCCGTACTAGCAGAGTACAACTCACTCCCTTTACCAATACGATACAAACTGACTGCAAGGTAAAAAAGGCTGAGTGTCAGGAGGGATCATACCATGTTGTTCTTCACTCTTGCAGTGTGCATGTCAGAGCTAGCAGTTTGTTACTCTTGCTCCCTTTTTCTATTGCAGTTATTTAGGACCATTCTATGAGCAATCCAGCCTTCAGAACAAGGCTTCAAGTAAATCCTTCCAGCTCATTCGCATTCATTTGTTCTACATCTAAGAAGCGAAGAATACTGTAAAAGTAACTTGATTTGGCTGTCAACTATTGCAGAGAGAAGCCCTTTTCTCTACAAGTCGCAATTCCAAGAAATTCTTGTATATCTGTTTTCCCAGAAGCCACTGCTCTCCCACAGTGTGTTCCTCATTATCTGATAAAGGCATTAGCAGGTTATTAGGATACTAATGGTTGAAAATATCAACTTTACTCAGGATGGGAGGAAGCTGTTGACTAAAATTAGTTGAACCGACTTTGGGATTCCTTCTGCTGTAAATGGTTGATAAAAGAGTTGTGAACAGGCTGTTTGTTGCTGTGCTCACTATTCAGCATGGGCCAAATACCATGTCTGTTGACTTGATGTGTTACCAGATGCACTGTGTGTCCTTGTTTGGTGGATCTTCTTTTTTTTAATGTTAAGTTCCGGTGCTTTCCAGGTATCAACCATGGACCTGTAATAGCTGGAGTAATTGGAGCTCAAAAACCACAGTATGACATCTGGGGCAATACAGTAAATGTGGCCAGCAGGATGGACAGCACTGGTGTCTTAGATAAAATACAGGTTAGTCTGGGGTTTGTGCTAGTATTTATCTTAATCCTTGGAGTTTGGTGCTTAAAACCATTATATATATTTATACTAAACAGGCCTGTGTTTTGAAGCTGAGGATGCCTACAGAAAAAGCTGGTGGAGTCAAAACTTTGTCTTGACCCCACAGAGGAACACAGTGGAGGAAGTCATGGGTTGCCTGGAAATGCATCCCTAGATTAATAGGGGATTTGAAGGCAATCACATCTCTCTTCTGTGAATGTATAAACTCATAAAATACTAGCGATCTTATCACTGAAGGGCATACCTGATAATAATTGTGGCTAAATAAAGGACCATAACTGCTGTACATCAAGTTAAATCCAGTTAAAGCAGTCATGCAACTTACCTTTTACTGAACGATGCTGATTAATAATCTTTATAGATTATTATCGGTATAGATTATAGATAGACTGGTATAGAAAAGACCTTCAGTTTACTAACTTTACAGTGTTTCCATAGTCAAGGAACACATTTTAAGTATTTGCCTAGTATACTGACTAACTCTTTGGGATCCCAGCATGTGATTGAGAGCACTCCAAATCTGTGATTGAGACTATTCAGAACTAAATAATGGAAAAGTAGTTACCAACTGTTGGTGGAAACTGAAAACAGAAGGGATGTCAAAGCAATGACACATACAGAGAGTCACTTGCTTCACTAAGAAACACAGACAGTCTGAGACAACTGATCATAGAATCATTGTGTGGTTTGGGTTGGAAGGGACCT
>NW_010230786.1:0-2073 GCF_000690775.1 Eurypyga helias
GTCTGGGCTCCCGGGTTTGCCCTGGCTGGGCTGATCCCCAGTTCGCTCCGCAGGTCATCTGTGGTGGAGGAGTCGTGCCAGTCCCTCCTGTCCCACTCGGACATCAGCTACGACCGCACCGAGGATGATGTGGTAAGGAGCCACCTGCTGCGAGTCTGGGGGTTTGGCTTCCCCTCAGCGTCACGGGGGTAGCTTCGCCCCTCACCCACAGTGGGGCAGCCCCTTTGCATGGCCATGGTTAGGGGTGAGCTGCTCTGGGGGTACCCCAGGGCCGGTGCAGCCCTGCCAGCCCCCCAGCCTCCCTGCTGCCTTTTAGGATGTCGATATGACGGTGGGGCGGACCCTGACGCGCAAAGCCCAGGAGAGGCAGGATGCGGGGAGGTGGCAGCCTGTGGGGCCTGTGCCCCTGCGCAGGCGAGGATCCCCTGGGACTGCTCTGCTATCCTGCACCGTGGCATCCTCTGCCCACGCAGGTCCCGGCGTGCAGCCTCAGGCTGGGGTGCTGGCCCCGGTCCACGCAGGGTTAGGGTACCCGGATTCTCCGTCCCAGCATGGGTGGCTACAAGGAGCCTGGCAGGGGGTTTAATTTATCGATGCTGGGCTGGAAACGTCATCTCTCAGCAAACCTCCCGCGATCAATAGAAACTCCATTACCCTCCACCGAGGCCCAGCCGGGCTCCTCAATAATTCATCCCCATGTGCAGGCATCCCGCACCCTGCTCCACTCACGCTTCTGCATTGCAGGCCTGGCCTGGCCTCCCCCAGCCCCAGGGCTGGCTCTGATCCAGGTGGGGGGCTGGGTCCCCACGGTGCCTGCTGGGGGCAAGGCAATGCCAGGGGTAGGGTGGGATCAGGACCTTTAGTAGGGCTGAGACCACTTGGCTTGGGTGCGTGGGGTGGGCAGCAGGCTCAAGGAAGGGGGTCCCTGCCTACCCTTCACCCATCTGCTCTGTCCCCAGCGTGTGTCCCTAGCCCCTCAGATTGGCCCCGTGGTGGTGGCGAAGCGGCATCGTTCTTCTGTGGCACCCCACAATGCTGTAAGTAGGGACCCCAGCACGCCCTGGGCAGGGATGGGGTGCGTGGGGTACCCCGGTCCCTGAAAATAACACTTCAACCTTCAGTCCTGCGGGGCTGTGGGGTCTGGGCGTGCTCAGCTGTCCCCTCTGGGTGCCTGTGCCCTGCAGCCTGTATCCCCGTGGTGACAGCATCCCTGGCTGTGCAGGACGCAGGGCCAGGCAGCGAGCAGAGCAGGTGGGGAGATGTTGGGGTGCTGTGGGGCTGCAGCCAGGCACATTCTCACTGCTCCACACCCCAGCAGGCGAATGTCCCTCCCGTGCCCCCTCCTACTGAGGTCCCAGGTGCTGATGACAACCTCCCGCCGGCCACCCTGGTGCCACGGCGCTACTCTCGCCAGGGACAGCGTGTCTCCACGCATGCAGGTCGCAGAACGGGCTGGGGAAGAGGGCTCGTGGGGGGTGTGGGACCAGCCTCGGGAGACTGCCATCACGGGGGAGGGAGGGGATCTGCTTGGAGATGCTTGTCCCCACCGTGGGTGTATTGGGGTCCTCTAACCATGCCAAATGCCACTGTCCCAGGGCAGCTGGGATGTGGCAGTGGCTCCATGGGAGGTGGGAAGCCTCCCCACATGCCAGCCAGGAGCTGGGGGGTTCAGCCTGGAGAAGAGGAAGCTGAGGGGAGATCTTATCACTCCCTACAACTCCCTGAAACGGGGGTGCAGAGGGTGTGTGTGGTCTCTTTTGCCAGGTAACAAGTGATAGAATGAGAGAAAACAGCCTCAAGCTGTGCCAGGGGAGGTTTAGATTGGATGTGAGGGAAAATTTCTTCACCGAAAGGGTTATCAGACATTGGAAGGGGCTGGCCCGGGGGGGGGGTGAGTCACCATCCCTGGAGGGAGGGGGAGCAGTTTGGGGGGCCAAGCTCTCCTCCGTACCACCTGCCCAGGAGAAGGAGGGATGCATGGATGTGGTGGGGGTGGTTTGAGGGGGATAAAGGAGCAGTATTGGTATCTGCTAAAAGTGGGGGGGCTGACCCAGCTGCCCCTCTCCAGGTGAT
>NW_010230787.1:0-205 GCF_000690775.1 Eurypyga helias
CCACATTTGTTGTGATTGTCCTTTGGAGACCTGTGTCCAAGCTCTGGCTGGAGCCCTCGCAGCTGCCACCTCTCTCCCCACAGGTAGCGCGGCGCTGGGGCATCCAGAAGAACCGGCCAGCCATGAACTACGACAAGCTCAGCCGCTCCCTGCGCTACTACTATGAGAAGGGCATCATGCAGAAGGTGAGTGATCCTGCTGCCAC
>NW_010230787.1:240-972 GCF_000690775.1 Eurypyga helias
ATCCTGGGGCACAGCAGGAGCAGGGCCAGATCCGGTGTCGGTCGTGTTGCCCTCATGCCCTCCTCCCCCTCGCAGGTGGCCGGCGAGCGGTATGTCTATAAGTTCGTCTGCGACCCCGACGCCCTCTTCTCCATGGCCTACCCTGACAACCAGCGCCCCTTCCTGAAGACGGAGCCTGACTGCCCGGTGCCGGAGGAGGAGACGGTGCCGCTGACGCACTTCGAGGACAGCCCGGCGTACCTCCTGGAGATGGATCCCTGCGGCAGCCTTCCCTACGCGGAGGGCTTTGCTTACTGACTCGGCCAGCCGGCACAGCCACGAGGCACTAGCGCATCCACTTTGGGCAATTAGGGTTTTCTAAAGAATATTTTTTGCTGTTGATAAGGAAAGAAAACCCCAAACCAACAAGCTGCATGTGTGTACACACACCAATTGGAGGAATCTAAAATGCCCCGTGTGTGTCGCTGCCGAATTCCCACCCTTGCTGTCCAAGGGCTAGTGCGTAGGACTGCCCGTGGCTGGCACCTCCCGATGTTTTGGGGCGATGGGAGCTAAAGACACAACCTCTGACCCAGGCCCCGTTTCTCGCCAGCACCGCGAGGGCCGACGGCTCCGGCAGCGCCCCGGGACTGGGCCGAGCCGGCGAATTGTCACGACAATCTGCTTTTTGCATCGAGCACGATCCGCGTAGCTGCCTTGTGTGGTGGAAAGGGCTTTGATTTGCACAGAGGA
>NW_010230787.1:1008-1233 GCF_000690775.1 Eurypyga helias
CTGATGTGTGCAGCATCCTACCCCAACCCCGAGGAGCCTTCTGCCTTCTTCCCGAACCAACCCTCTCCTCCCCACCCTTGTGATATAGCCTGATACAATGGTTTTCCAGCCCCCCTCCCTGGTCCTCTCCGTGCCCTTCTCGCTCCTCCCCAGCTCCGGCGGCAGGCCATGGGTTGCATTTCAGGGGAGGAGACCCTGACACTATCTCCTTTTTTTTTTTTTTTT
>NW_010230787.1:1367-6199 GCF_000690775.1 Eurypyga helias
ACGTTTGCAGCGGGGAGCCCTCGGTGCCCACAGCCCTCTGGGACAGCCGCTGAAGTATCTGGTCCACTCCATTTCACCGCTCGAGTCCCCTTTCCCTGGGGAGGCAGGACTGACCCTGGTGTGGGCTCAGCTGTGCCCCCCCTCCTCTGCGCTCGGCATAGGTCTCGGAGCTGGGCTGTAAGGCTGTGGTGGGCAGGGACAGTGGGGTCTCCCACCCTGCTTCCTGGGTACCCTGCTTCCCTCCAGCTCCCCCCTCCCCATTGCACCTCCTAACACTCCTCCACCACTCATATATCCATGCCTGCCTACCCCCCACCCCCACCGGCTACATGTTTTTGTTGTAAATGCTGTATAGGAAATTTTTTCTCTTCCTTAGTTAGCTTTGGTTGGGTTTGGTTTTCTTTTTTTTTTTTGGACAGATTCATTCTTTTTTTGGGGAAGTATGAAGATTAACTCTGGGTAGACTCGGTTGTTCTCCCTGTGGTGGCTGCAGGGGCCTGTACCTGGGGGGGGAGCGTTTGGTTGTTGTCACCCCGCCTTGGGGACAAGGGTTTGAAGCATCTGCTTGGTGTGGTGGGTCTACAGTGCAGAAGGGGTTAATCTGAGGACTGATTTGAAATAATCTTTACTCGAGCAGGGCTATGTATCTCCTGCAAAGCTGCATTACATTCTGTACTGTGTACAATAAAGGATCTTGCTTTCCGTTCCTCCCTGCCTGCCTGGGCCCCAGCGTTCCCTGCGCCGTGAGCTGCTGCCTCAGAGCCTCGGCAGCTGATTGTGGGGGCAGAAGTGGTCCAGGGTACAGCCCAGCATGGGGGGCTGTGTGTCCAAGTAGGAGCTGGGACCAGGTGGGCATCCAGGTCAAGGATGCAGGGCTACCCTGTCCCTGCTGTGGATGCTGCCCCATCTCACAAAGCTGCATCCAGAGAGAGGATCTGTTTGAAACGGGGGTGGCTTCTTGCCAGCAAGGTGTGATTTAATAGTGCCTTTTCCTGAGTGTTTCTTGGCTAGTGGGTCTGGGCATCTCTGCCCTTTCCCTCTCCCCTGAAAACCCAAGCCTTCTGCCCCCAAACAGGGCTAAAGCTCAGGCATGGGGTAGGTTTGTTTGCTGGTGGGGTCCTGTCAGTGTTGGCACCTGGCGAGGTACTCCTGGAAGTGATCCCTTAGTGCTTACTGGCCCTGTTTCCAGACTGGGGAAAAAATCCCCATGGAGCAGCAGGAGCTGTGAAAGGCCACAGGAAATGGATGGAGGGCAAGGACTGCTCCATGA
The DNA here is from genome assembly GCF_000690775.1 of Eurypyga helias. Lineage (NCBI taxonomy): Eukaryota > Metazoa > Chordata > Aves > Eurypygiformes > Eurypygidae > Eurypyga > Eurypyga helias. The sequence goes on from NW_010230787.1 coordinate 2,638, forward strand.
GGACTCTGCTCCTTCCCCTGACAGGCTGGAGAAAAGCTCAAACCCCCTAGAATGGCCCAGTCACCTTGGCTTCTGTTTCACTTGGTCAAAGCAGGCTGAGCTGGGGTGTCACAGAATGGTTTGGGTTGGAAGGGACCTTAAAGATCATCTAGTTCCAACCCCCCTGCCATGGGACCCATCCCTGTGTGGGGTGGTGGGGTGATGTTGCTGGAGACACCAACAGCTCTTCTCTTGCAGGCTGCTTTCTCAGCCCGGACAAACTCTCTCCCCTACACGTGGCAGCGGAGATATAAGGTCCTTGATGCTCTTATGTACTGCACCTCATTTCAGCCCATGCCTGGCTAACAGGTCCTTGAGCTGCTCTTCTGCCATCTTGCCTGAAGTACTGGGCTGAGCAGAGGAGCGTGGCTGTCTCCTAGCCCAGGTAGGGTGAAGCAGCATCCCAAACATCTGGCAAAAACAATTCACCCGGCATGAAGACTTCCGGTTTAATCAGCTGCTCGGCACCTGAAGGCATCTCCTCGCGCTCCCAAGGGATCTCCACAGCACCAGGCCTCGGTGAGTTGCCAAGCAGGTCTCTAACAGACGCTCTCCTGTGTGGACAACCCGTGGCCATCCAACAGCAGGGAGACATCCGGGTGGGAAGGAGCTGCAAGGTGAGTCTTCCTCACTTGGCCGGGGCTGTGGCAGGATGGCTGGGCACCCGCAGGTAGCAGCGCTGCCCGTACCCTGTACCCACACGGGGCGCTCTGTATGGCAAAACCCCAACCTGGGCACGCACCCATAGCTCGTGCTGGCCTCCCAACCCTTTCATGCTCTTATTTTCTACAAAGCTTTGACCACTGCCTAGGAGTGCAAAACTCTAGTTAAACAAGAGTTTTGTTTGTAAGAAACCTTGCTGGCAGGTTCAGTTCCAGACGACAATGCCTAGTAATCCCACCTCGACGGGATTTCAGCAGACTGAGTCCTGGTGCTCAGGATGGAGCAGGGGGGAAGCGGGGCCACCGGCAGCGCTGCCGGCAGGCAGATGGCCTGGCGCGGCGGGACCTCAACCCAGTGACACCACGAGTGTGTGGGCCCAGTTATGGACGGCGAGGATGAGGAGATAAGGCAAAGCCTTCACCGAGCAGCTTGTTCTGCTGCAACCCAACCGGCCCAGCATCCTGCGGGCAGGGCTGGGAGGCTCCAAGGGCATCCCGTGCGCCACTCTTGCCGAAGGGCAAGGATAGGAAAAGAGGTGGGATTTCCCTTCTTCCAGCCTGTCGGTGTGGGACAAAAGGGTTCAGACCCCAGAGGGTTTGATACCTCACTGACTTTTTAAGTACTGAGGCCATCAAGAATTGGGTCCTCGTTTGATGTGGCTGCACAGCGCGCCTCTCTGCTGCACACAAGAGGCTTTTGCAGAAAGGATGGAGCTGCCCTGGGCACATGGTCCCACTCATCTCCCAGAAGATGAGGGACAAGCCACAGCTGCCCCCCCCTCTCCTGCCTGCAGCCCCCAGCGAGGGGGACAAGTGCTCCCAGGCAGCCTGGAGGCTGGGCCAGCATTTGCTGGGAGTGGGGAAAATGGGGGGGGAAGTGGGTAGAAAAGCTTCCCTGCTCCCTGTGAACCTCCTGCCCCATTAACTGCCATTCCAGGGCATGGGGACAAGTCCTCCTCAGCCATGCTCTGATGTGCAGTGGGATGGGGAGTCAGGCCAGGGAGCGCTGCCATGGCCACCACCGCTTCCCTCCAGGACCAGGAACGGCCAGGGCTGCCACCACCACTGGGGCCACTTGCTGCCCCCTCCTCAGACACCCCAGCATCATCTGCCTCCTGCCTTCCTCCTGGCTGCTGAGGAGCATGAAGAGGAGCGAGCAGAGAGGATGGGAAAGATGAAGCAGGATTCCTGGGAAGATTCAGCCTTCCAGGCTGGGAAAGACCCTAGTGCTGGTGTCCGCCCCTCCAAACCTTCCACCTCCTACTGGGTTCATGTGGTAAGAAGACCGTCGGTGATTCAGGGTGAACAACAATCTGTGATACTGTGTGAGCAGGTGATAAAATGGCAGCTGATATCAAATGGGGAGAAGTGTGTGTTTCCTATTTTCTACTCTTTACAGTCTTATAATGCACACCAGGCCATTCCCTCCCTGGAAGAGGAGCTCACTTTCACCAGACAGTCGAAAAGCTGTTCAAATGAGAGGCGCATCTTAAAAATCATCTGGAGAAGAGGTGCCCGTAAAAGGGAGAACATCATTACAGCCCTCTACACATCCATAATTCACTGAGCGCATTTCTGCTCTCCCCATCTCAGAAGGATATAGCCGGACTGGAAAACATTCAAAAAGCAATAGAGAGCCAAAGGTCCGCAGCAGCTCTTGAAGAGGAGTGTATAAATAGTCCAGCGCTTCCGCCTGCGGCAGGATTTGTGGCTCAGGGACTTCATATTTAATAGCCCACTATAGAGTTTTCCATACCTGACCGGAAGAGCATTTGTGGGAAGAATTACTGTCCACGCGGCTGGTTCTTACGGCAGCCAGCAGGACCGGCGAGGCACGGCAGCCGGGACCAGAGGTGCCACGTGGTCAGAGGTAGCTCTGCCCGAGCAGCGAGATGCAGGTCCTGCCTGGCCAATGTCCCCTTGTCCCTCATGGTGGCCTCACGCCTGGGCTTTGCGGCTTGCCTGCTGGCTGCCCTGGCCAGGGTGGTGGGTCCTGTTGCAGCAACTCCTCTCTTCCCCAGCTCTTCAAACACTTGATTTTGATCAAGAAGAGGTTAATTTGGCTTTTAAATACCTGGAGTGACATGAGTGGCTGCATGTGTGAAGCCAACTTCAATACAGGTGAGCATCAGCAGAAACAAAGCAAAAGTTTGGGCTGGTGAGTAATTAAAAGGTGAGGACCAGCAGGCAACGTCCTGTCTATCACCCAGGGGTGCACAGGGCACATGGTTCCCTTCCCATCGGTCTGGCACTGCCTGGGGAGCACCCATCTTCTGCTCCTGGCCACCATGGTGTTGTGTGGCCCTGTAGCACATTGTGGCAGCACAGCTGGAAAGATTTTTGGTATCCAAAGTGTGATTGTGTTTATCGCTGCAGGCTGGAGCACTCGTGTAGCAGGGAGGCCTTCCGCTCCAGCCTTTGTCCTGGGGCTTTATTCTGCTTTAGGCTACAGGCAAGAAGGCTTTCGTGGGCGATGTGGGGCCGGAACAGTGACTCCGAGTCTCGCACTCCTGTGCAGCTGTAGGCAGAGGGAGACCACTGAAGCCACCTTCTCCTGTACTCCTTCCCACTGAGCAGAAAGCAGGGGCTGCACAAATACCCCGGCACGTCTCAGTCCTACAGCGCCGCGTTCCCAGCTGCTCACAAGGCAATAATACCGTAATAAGCCACTAAGTGGCTTTTGAAACCATTAGCCAATTGCTGCATTAAATGCTCGGGGTGCCACGGGGGAGGCTCCGTCATTCTGCAGCTCCTTTTGGGTGAGGCATCGATAAGAAGCTTCCCAGAGGCTCAGGTGGGGAGCTGTGTACCCAGAAGCCTGCTGGGTACACAGTCCTCCGCCCCGGACCGCGTGCTCGGCG
>NW_010230787.1:6230-54422 GCF_000690775.1 Eurypyga helias
CAGCATGGACAAGCCACAGCAAATGGTTGGACTTGAGGATCTTAAAGATCTTTTCCAACATAAAATATTCTGTGATCCTATGAAAAGATGCAAGTTGGAGGTTTTGTTTCAGGTGGAAATGAAGTCAGGGCAAGGGACCAGAGGAGGGAGCTGGGGCCTTGTCTGGCACACGAGTAATCAGCCACAGCACCTTATTCTGAAGGCTTCTTAGTTTAATATAAATAAAACCATCCTGGAGAGAGCAGGTAGCAAACACAAGCTCCCACAATTTTGGGCTAGCGTGGCTGTTACCCTCGCAAGTGTTAGCCGAGCTGATCATCATCCATCTTCCTGCCATAAACTTTGCTCAGAGTCACGATGGGATCCAGTGAAAAAAGGTCCTCAAACGGCACAGCCAGACCAACCCTGGTAACAGCCGGGGCAGCATCCCTGGGCCTGCAGCCTCCAAGGGCTGGTCCTTGCCTGCCGCGCCAGCGATTTCTCCCGACAGGCTGCAAGAGGATGGGGACCTGCACCCAGGATGGTCACCCAGGTGACCTGCCCCCAGGCTTGCAGGAATGTTTTAGAACATCATCTCCTGGCTTCCTGGCTGTCTCGGACCCAGGAGAGGGCAGTAGCAGCCCAGGCTGCAGCCTCAGCTACCCTTTCCAAAGCTCCTCTTCAACTCCTAAGCTGCTCAGAGAAGGCTGAGAAAGAAAAGCAAGGTATGCAGGGAGCAAGCAGAAAGCAAAACTGCAGTGGGAAGGCTAGTGGTACTCCCCTGGGCCTCAAAACTGTGCGCTTCCAAGGTGGAAGTGGAAAGAAAATGGTCTGCCTTGGAAAACAAACCGGAGAGCCAGGGCTTTCTGTGGCAGCCTTTCATTCTTCTGGTATCAGTGACCGTTGTACAGATGCTTTTCACAGCACCAGAAAACAAGGTGGCGATTCTGGGGATGTTCCCAACAGAGGTGGAAGGGAAGCACAGGCAACGATACGCAGTGCGTGCACTTCACGCTCTTGCAGAGACGCTGAAAGCCTGTGAGATCCTGCTCTGGAGCCCTTCTGGCACCCTCAGAGCACTTCAGGATAACGAGATGTCATTACCCGTGCTTCATAGGCACGCCGGCTGCCTTTCCCTCGCTGAGCTTGCTATCCCCGAAAGCGAAGGTTGGAAACACTTGGGGGAAGGTTCCACTTCACCGTGGCGCCCCAAATACAGGCTCCATCCCAGCCCGCTCTGAGCTCCACAACTGAACCCTCGTGAAACCGCATCCCCTTTGTAGGTCAGCATCTCCCCGCACAGCTCTGGCCCAGCCTTTCAGCCCGGTAGCTCCCTCCTGGTTTCACTGGCTGAGCTCACCAGGATGAGTCAGGCAGCAGGTGAGTGGGAGGAGGACATCCTTACAGCCCCACCGACATCCTAGCCACCGCTTTGACAACACATGGCGGAGCCCACCTGGCTTTGGCGGCAGGCGCTTCCGCTTCGGCGTGTGCTGCCCATCCCCGTGGCACGCGGGCGGCGTGTCCTTCTCCGGGTTTGCAGCGTAAACCCACAGCCGTGTGCCCTCCATTCTCCTTCGGGCTCAATGGATTCCTTTGATTTTTTTTTTTTTTTTTTTTAGTTCACACCCTCTGAAATCACAGCAAAGTGCAAAATTGTTGCTTACCAAAGCTGTTCTTCTGAAATGAGTCATTAAAGAAGGAGCTTTTGTCACTCTGCCAGACGCAGCCTGGTTGCATCTCTGAATGTAATGGCACAAGAGAACAGCTCGCTGCCCCGTTTGGGCTTCAACCTGTCTGCACCCCAAGTGCTGCCCAGCCTCCCACAGAGCCTGGACAGAGCAGCTCCTGCCTTATTCCCACTTCTTTGGATGACCAGCCCTTTTCAGCCCATTTTTGGGTGAAGGTCTTGCATGTCCATAAGCTGGCTCTGATCGCGCTCATTTAATTGTGTGTGCAATCAGGGCCTCTTGCATGTCTTTATGGCTTGGAGCATGGAGGGTGTTCATCGGGGGGGTCTGCCAAGGGGACCCACACGCCCCATTGTGTGCGCCGGGGTAGTCTCTGTGAGCTACTGAACATGGAGCTGTTGGGCTGATGAGCGCAGTTGGTCCTCAGTGGTTGTAGGTGCGGTAACATTTTGGTGACGCCGTGCTTTGTACCAGGTTAGCAGCTACCACTGTCTCCAGAAGTCCTGCAAAATAGATCTTTTATTCTTTTATTCAGAAAACCATCGAGCCAAACTCAGCGTGCCTCTTTCAACCATGGAAGTGCACTTTTTGATCGGAGCAGGCATTGCTCCAGTGAGATTGGTTGGCTTTGCCTTTTTTTTTTTAAACCAATAAAGTGAATAGATTTCATCCACTGGGTGAGAGGATTTGACAAGATCTGGCCTGATAATTTCATTTTTCTGTAAAACTGCTGATTGCTTGCAGCACTGTCGAAACACGTCCTAGGCTGCACACCCGCAGGCAGTGCTAGCCTCAAAGCATGCCCACGTATCTGAGCATTTCAAAATGCATTCGTATCTTTGTCGTGAAGGAGACATCAATGGACAGGATCAGAAAGGTTATCATGATCTAAAGCATGCAAAACAGCCTGGGGCCTTATATGGTGAAAAGTAGCACAGGAGAAGCAACAGAGGTGGTGGAAGGGAACGGAGAAGTGAAGTTCTGGGGGCACTGCACGTACCTTACCGCAGCCCCAAAGCTGCCAGAATGGCATCACCACCAAAAATGGCATCGCCGCCAGGAACAGCATCACCTGGACTTCTTCAGGGCACAGATCAGGAGCCAACTATCAGGGCTTGAGCAAATACAGTCAGTAAGAGTCTTTGCAGGACCAGCAATTCTTCAGCTGAAAGCTGGTGCGCACTGTTGCACGGATTAGCCAGAAACAGGCTGCGGAGGAGATGCCCTGCGTTCCTGCTGCGCACTGCTTGTTGTGACAGAGCTGTCAGCCAGGAACGGGATATTTTTAGCCTGGTTTCCAAAGGAAACAAAGCACCAGCAAACATGCTAAGTCTGTCAATTCCCCCCGTGCAGCATTTGAAGGGGGACTGCTTCTAAAGACCTTTTCTTCTTTGCTGGGGAGGCACAGCTCCAAAACATCAAACACCCGTAAGCATCAGGAAAACAGGTGACTTGGGTAGAGGTAGAAACCCCTCTCCCCTCTAAGTCATGGAGACGCTGCCCCTCACCTGCCCTCAACCTGCACGCTGGAGAAGCCTTACTGATGTTCATCCTGTGTGAAACTTTGGCACCAGGCTGCAGGATACCTGGCTTCACCAGCTGCGGGGCTCGCAGGCGGAGATGGATGCTGCCCAGCAGGAAGGGCTCCTGCCTTGGTACAACCGGGTGGCCATGGTTAGGCGGAGACATCCTTCGTGTATGGGCAAAGCCAAGCAGGAGGAGTAACTTGGGTATTTGCCCCCAGCAACTGAAGGCGCCCAAATTCCTAAGGAGGAACAGCATGACTTCACTGCACTCCCCCAGCCTTGCTTCCGGTTTCCCAAGAGCACAAATTGCATGCAGGGGGGCTCTGTGCCAGACCTGAGCTGTCGGCCTTTAGGTGACATTGATTTTGCAGGATTGTTATCCCTTAGTTCACATAGGAAACATATTCTTTCCACTTTTCAGCTCTGAAGCGGCACGTGGAAAAACCTCTGCTGCATGAGGGAGCCCTGGGCACAGATTTAGCAGCGGCAGCTCCAAGGTTGCCTCTGTCTTCTTTTCCACAGAAGGATGCAGAGATGGAAATGCTAAGAGGAATGAGCTGAAAAACAAAAATAATATTGAATAAGGAAATAACATTGATATAGGAGTAGAGAAAGCCCAGGCAAGCAGGGTATGGAGGCATCCCAGCCCTCATTGGTGCATCTAAGCCTCGCCCTCACACACGAAGACCTGCGCAGACTCAGTGGTGCTGTGGCACTATAATGCCAATTTTACCCATCCACAATATTATTAGCCATGTACACGTGACAGCCATAAGGGCTGCTGGGCAGTGGTCAAGTATTTGAGCCAAAAGCCTCAGTTTTTGAGAGCAAAGAAAGAAATCTGTTCTGCTGCTGCCTCCAGCAAGCGACAGATGAAAAAGGCCAGCCTTGCTGCTGAAAAACAAGATAAAACTAAGGCACTGAGAAAAGGGAGTATCTGGGACAGAGTACAGTCCCAGTGTCAGGGAAAGGTCGGGCTGCCCAAGAGAGCTCCTCAGCCAGCTGCTCAAGAGACTCAGGAGCTATGGAGTACCTTAACCCTGAAGACAGATAACAAAGTCTGGCTCCAAGCACTCGCTGTGCAAAAAGAGGGACTTATTTTTGGCATGTTTATGTCTTCCGACCTTGAAATATTATTCTCCTGTTGCCTAAAGCACTGGTGTATTCAGACACGGAGATTTTTCTTTTAATCCTGCATTCATTATCTAAGTACTATGAATGATCACGTGTTTAAATAAAACAGCATTTCCTCTGAGACAAGACCAGGCTGAGCACTGTGGGTTATTTTTCAGCACTACAGCATTTTTTGTAACCTGATTCCATGCATCCAGCATGCACCAGCAAAGCAACGCACCCAAAGTGTAGATTCATCCACCTCAAACCTGACATGACAAAGGTGACCAGGGCCCAGGCCGGCGTCCTCCTGACCCATCGGTGCAGTGGTAAAAACCGTGCCATGGGAGCGTGGTGCTCGTTCTCGAGTGCCGTTCTCAACATGATACGGAAAATTACTGGGCTGCTCTAAGGTGTTCATCCCTGGATCCCATCAGGGGGTTCAGCATCCCCTTTCCGGCACTCACAAGCCCCGCGTTGCCAGGATTAGCTGCATGGCTTTGCCCAGAGCATTTGGCTGAGTAGCTCTCTGGTCACAACAAACCAGAATACCACTCGTGGGAGACACGAGGTGGGTCTCCCCTCCTGAAATTATAGGTTGGCATTTCCCAACATCATTTGTAAACCAGAAAAAATACTCAGTGTGTAGCTGGAATTACAAACCAAGAGAAGCTGGAATCTTCCAGACAGCAGATGGTTGGTGACATTAACATCACCTTCGTTGTACCCTACCCTGCGTTACCGGGAGGGCCATGCACAGATAGAGTGCTGCATCTTCCCAGCGCCCTATGAGCCGGCCACAGCTGACCCTGTGAGAGAAACAGAGAGGTGCATGCCTTGGTTCATGAGCTCCTCTGTCTGCAGTCCTCCTCCTCCTGCTAGCATCACATTTGGCTGGCTGCCCCTTCTGAACAGGGTCAGATTTAACACCCCACTAATCAGTTGTCAGCACTCACCGTACTTGATTCTGCAGTGCAGGGTAGGGCTTGTGGCCCTGGCAAGGTTTTAATCCCCACCAGCAGCCTCTCCACCCAGGAGAGGTGTGACCCATATAGCAGGTTCCCTATTAGAGACCCTGCCCGGGCTGTGGGAGATGCACAAGTCCAAGAACAAGCTCTGACTCCTGGTCTGATCTCCTAGCTATAGGAACGTAGTCACAATTTTATGGGCATGTATTTTGGTTTTTATTGCTTGGTATGGATTTTTTATATTTTATTTAGCCTTTTACTGGACTTTGGATCTGGCCTTCAAAGGGAACTACAGCTGCTGCCAAGAAACTCTGGCAGGCCTTAAAAAAAAATCCTGAATTTCAGAGAGTCTCAAACATTTCTTGCAGTTTTTTCCCATAGCTGATCAGCAGGATTATCTTGTGCTTCCCTCCTGCTCGCTCCTCTCACATAGAGGTCCCTGAGCCTTTGAAAGCTTTGGCAGCTGGTTGACTTTCCAGGGCATTCACATGTTGCTCCTGGCCCTAGTCCCACCAGTGGCGGCTGGTCCGGGCTGGCAGCTCTGATCGTGCTGCCAGCTCTGATCCACGCTGACTGTCCCTCTTACTTCTTCTTACACATCAGCAGCTCGGGGTGACACAGCAAAGCTGATTTTGAGGCACTGCAGACACTTCTTTGCTTCGTACCGTCTGTGCATCTGAAGAAAGGTCTGGTGAAGAAGGGGTGGCAGAGCCAGCCTGGTAAGATCAGCAGCTCCTTGAGGCTCCAAGCTCTGCCAGCTGCAAATTAAGGGTCCTAAATTCCCTTTGCATTATCCAGGTTGAGAAACATTCTAACCTGTCAGGGCCAAAGACCGTGCAGGGTCTGACCTACAGGGCCAAAACAAGTTACAATGTCTCTTCATCACAGGGTTTTGGTTCTTTACGACTGCAGCGGATTAAAGAAATGATGCCATTTGTGTCTTGTTTACAAACAAAACTGCTGCGGAGAAGGTTTCCCTGGGGTTGCACTGTTGGTTTTAAACGACTCGTGCTACAGAGCTCCACCAAGGGCCTTCGAGGCAGCTGGATGTTGCCAGCGCTGCCAGGCGCCCGTCTCCTCGGGAAGCGCTGCCCCGGGTCTTGCCACTGGTGGCTTTTTTCCCCTTGAAACGCAGCTGCCGAGGGCTCCGACGGCTTGCATAACCCCACACAGCAGGAGCAGATGTGCCCTCAGGATTCCTCTCCCTTGCTTCTCTAATCACCAGGATGAGTCACATCAAGCTGCTTTGGAGCAAGAGTGGCGTGTTTTCGTAGCCCGTAGCCAGTCGGGTGTTTGACAGCAAGGGTCACGGGTGGAGGGTTCCAAGAGCACTGCTCTTCTCTTCCACAGACTGGCCATGTTGTCCCACCACGGGGATCTTCCAGGCAAGTTTAAGGGAGACTAAGGAAGAGTAAGCAGCAAGCGGAGAAGCAGTTCTGGGCACGTTCCTTGAGGACAGCGTGGAGTCATATCTACTGAAGGCAGGCTGGATACCAACCGAAATTCTTTTTGATTCCCTTCTCCTAACTCTCACAGTGACTCTGCACAGTCGGGCAACTGCCTGGCTGCTCGTGGCAAGCAGAGGTGTGCTGGCAGGCCGGAGCCGGGAGAGCCGGCTGCACTCATGTGGGTGCAGGGCACATCTGGCAGGCACAGCTGGAGCACCAGCACCCAGGCGTGGGGCTGTCCTGGCCGAGCAGCAGCACAGAAGAGTGGAAAGAAACGCTGGAGAGGCGTTCTCAAAACGTGACCTGAGTCTGTTCTTGCATCTGCTTTGCTTTCCTGGGCATTGCACAGGCTGGGAAAGCCGGGGGGGGCTGTCCTTCGAAGGGCACAAGACCCGGATTTAATTAAGGGTTTGAGTTCGTGCAGGCGACGCTGCTCCACGGCTTCTATTGGGTTCACAAATGCGTGCCCATCAATGTTCGTATCTGCAGCAGCACACCCCAGCCTGGAAAGGCAGCCCAAACTCTGCTTCCTTCTGGTGCACGGGGGGTTTTTTTTGCTGGTTTGTTCTGTTTTTCAAGAGCGGCGTCGGTGACTCCATTATTTAATGGCTTTATTTTGGATGCTTTATAGGACACCCATCACCAGGGAGCAAGAGCTCTTAATTACAAACATTCTACAAGAAAACGGACCATCTCGCTGTGGGTGGCTGTACTCAGCATCACTGCTGCTGCCTGGGAGGCCAGGACAGACAACTGCCTGCCTTCCTGCCTGCGGGCTTTAGCACTGACTCGGAGAGACTGGAGCTGCAAGGATGAGGGCGATGTTTAGGTTCCCAGGCTGCTTTTTAAGTCAAATAACATATTTTCAGCAGGTTGAACTGTTACTAAAGGAGGAGAGGAAGGTGTCAGGTCTTTTTCCAAATGCTCTGTTTATGTTCTCCCAGGAGTGCCTGGAGAACAGGCACGTTTTCACATGTTTTTACTCTTTCGAGCTGTTTTTCTGTCTTCTGTGCCCTATTGATGCTCCTGCTCCTGGAAATTAGTCCAGGAAGCCGCTGGTTGTAAATCCCATTTGTCTGTGCCATGTGTATACACAGACACCTCTGTCAGGGACCAAGCGCTCCCCTGACACGCACTGATGCTGGTGCCTTCCCAGGCGCTTCACCTGGTCCTCCATCTCTGGCCGGCCGTAGGAAGCAGCACTGGAGGCTGCCGCTGCTGCTCTTTACCACACCAGGCTTTTAGGGCAGGGGCAGGCCTGTAGCCCACCCCCCTTAAACATGCCCATCTTAAGGGGACAGGTTAGACCCTGCTCTGCTCTCTCAGACTCTTGCGTTTCGGCAAAGTCCGCACTCAGGAGCTGTCAGCCAGGCAAAAATGCGATTAACGACCCGTCCTGTTGCGGGAGAGGCTGCTTGGCCTCACCCCATTCACAACCCAGTATTGGGCTGGTTTAACAGCAAAGGTGATCATACCCGAAGTACCCACCCCTTGTCAGAGAGCCCTTTGCTTGCCTTTGAGTTCAAGGCACTCAGCACACGGCGCTGGGCAGAAGGAAGACAGAGTGCTTGTTGGCTCTTCCAGGGTGATTCACCATCCCTGCCACCTACAGAAAACCATCTCCCCTGGGTGCTTTGAAGGTGCTGCTTGCTCCGTTGCATGCAGAGGCACGGGGCTCACGAGAAGGTGGACGTGCTATGGGGACACCATAGCGTTAAGCCTCTGGGTGATGCTGCCAAAGTAAATTGGAGGCACTTGGCTAAACCTTTTAAATGAAAGATAGCAGGATTAAATTCCACTTTTGATATAATCCTCAGCCCCATCTTCAAGGGAAGTGAAGCATTGCCTCCAGCCCCGGCTGGTGCCTCCATGCTGAATCACTCTGATCCCAGCGTAAACACAGCTCTTTGAAAAAGGGCAAATGTTTTCTCAGCTGCTCGTCTTCTCTTCAAAAGAAGGGATGATTGAAATTTTTATGTCTGCAGACATAATACACGCAGTCAACAACTGCTTCTTAGTAAGAAGCTGTCTTCACAAGATAACTGGCTTTTGGAAAGTACATTGTGAATCCATGGGACGCTCCGGGACCACACTGCTCTCCTTACAGCTTTTTCTTCTCCTTTCCTTCAGAGCCGTACATTCTGTGAACTCCTAAACAGGCTGATTCCAATAACTGAACATTAGTCTTCACATGTTGCCAGTTCAGGCTCCTGGTGTCCCCGGGACTTTGTTTCTCCTCAGCCCTGGAGCTGTGTTTGCCCCGGGAAGAAGCAAATATAGAGAGCCCCTTGGCATGGCAGGCAGCAACAATCCGAAGGGCCAAAGCCCTGGAGTGGGTGCCAAGCTGCCTTCTCACCCCATCACCCGGGTGGCTGTCGGCTCCTTCTCCTCCAGCACCAGTCCTCAAAACAAGAGCTGAAGCGTGAGGCCAGGCTGTCTCGTCCAGCTTGGCTGCTGGCTCACATCTGCTGCAGCAGCATTACCGTGACACCTGCCTCCCCTTACACGGCTTTCGCAGCACCAGACACTATTTCACAGCAGCTCGCTGTAGCAGAAATTAATATGCTTAACAGAGACATCCCACTCAGCGATCCCATGCTGCTTCCTCCCTCCATCCAGTCGCTGCCCCTACAGAAAACCTCAAGGATGTAAACACAATGTCAAAATCATACAGGGTATTCTACCTTTTTTTTATATTATTAAACTGCTTAAATTTAAGCAAAACTGCTGTGCAATTTTTCCAGTCTTCCCACTGATATGCTGCAGGGTTTGGAAAGGTCGTCTCATAATTTAGATGGAGCTAGTTACAGCTTCCAGTAGGTCTATTGCTTGCAATAATGTACAGCCTCGGCTTCACTTTGTGACTCCACTCCTCTCCCTCAGAGGCAAAATGTTAGATTGAACATGTAAGTATTTTTAGTAGTGCCATTCTTCTCCAGTTAGGCCACAGAAACTGAGGGCACAGATACTCAAAACATCTTTTCCCAGCTTCAAGTAACCTACCGTTGGCCACAAATACAGGCTCACGGCAGGCATCGGCCCAGCGAGCACCGATGGCGTGTACCCGACCCCTGATGGCAGCAGCCTCTCAGCAGGCAGGAAAGGCTTGGAATGCAGTTCTGCTCCTTTTCAAATGCCAGTTTTGCCTCTCCTTTTCCACCCTGCATGCCGTCAGCCCCAGTAAGAGGCAAGATATGCCAGGCAACAGGGACAGTGCTGCCGGTATGATGCCATTCAGGTCAGCACCCAAGTCTGCCGTAGCACCAGCCCTTCTGGGGTCTTGCTCTGACAGCAAACCTACACTTCAGGGACTGAGAGGGAACGCCTGACAGCACAGACAAGAGGTTTTGCTGGCAGAAGCTCAGCAGCCTTCAAAAGGGCAGTCTGGCCACCTCCTGACTGAGGAACCGAGTGCCACATATGTTCTAGCAGCTTACTGGTGATTAAATTTTTCTTTTGAAGTGCCAAGGAGATCAAAATAAAAGGCTATTTTGGTTTTGTTTTTTTAATCCCCTTAGCTTACCAGAAAATCCCGGCTCAGTGGTGGTGAGAAACGGGAACAAGCAGTCCCCGTGGCAGGCACTGCGCAGCCCCCAGCTCTCGCCTCCGCGTCAGGAGCAAAAAGGCGACACCCTTTTTGGGTTTTGAGGTGGCTTTATGTTACCTGGACGGTGTCACAGAGCACCAGGCTCTGCGTGGCAGGGACCAGCTGCGGGAACTCCGGCTCCTGCCTAACGAAAGCGAGGGAGTACCTTGCACTGCGGGACAGAACAGGCTATTGCAGGGCCTTGGCCTGCCAAGGGGACAGTCCTCTCGGCTCCCATCACAGCAGGGGCGATGGAGACACGCGGTGCTGCCTGTAGCCCTTCGGAATCCAAACAAGTTGCCCTTCAGTTGAGCGAAGTCCCGCGCGAGTCACGTTCCAGCAGGGAGCGGGGGTGTTCTGGGGTAGAAAACACACCTTATCTCGCTTAAACAGAAGCATGAGCGAGGGTCAGGGGACAGGGCCAGAAGTGGAGATTTTAAAGAACAGGGGATTGATCTCTTCAGTGATTTTTTTCTGTGCCAAGCACAATTCAGTAGTTGACATCATTAGAGATGCATCCTCAAGCCTTCCCGCAGCAACCAAGACAAGCTCCAGTGCTGTCTGCTGCTCTGCAGGCAGGGGAGAGAGACGAAGCTGCTTCTGAGCGACAGCTCCGAAACAGGCTTGTAAGGAAGTTGGAAATTCCCATCTCAACATGTATTTTTCCTGTGAGAGGGAAAGCTTTTTTTTCATCTGACCTTGCCTGGACATGGATTGCATGTCGTGTGATTGACCCAGGGGCGCTCCTTTTCCCACAGACTCGGCTTGAACGTGCAGTGCACTTCCAGGTCCTGGGTGATGGTGTAAAGTTCACTCAAGGACCACTCTGTTTAGCTGTGCTAGGGGCTCATAATCCCAGTGGGTCAAAATGTTTAGAGTTAAAGAGGTTACAGGCTTTTCTGAGGGAATATTTAAACTCCATCTGTCAAACCACTTGCATTAAAGAAATTTATAGACTCTGCCAACAGTACATTAAATTACTGGTTTCTTGTGTTTAATTTAGCAGCATGCATTATTTTCATGTTACCCTAAGAGAATAATTAATCTGTGGCAAATATATGCCTATAAAAATCATAAATACTAGATTTAAAAAAGACAACAGTAAAGAAATTCAAGGAGACACATGTTGATGAGAGGCCCATCAAGGCAGCTCTTGGCAAAGCCATCGGAATGCCTTAGGGGCCCGATCTTTTCAAAAAGCCATCTAAGGGACTTGAAACCTGCTTCATATTCAGTTTAATTGTGCACAAAAAAACCCCACTTGCCCCTTAAAAGGAGAATTTAAAACACCCATAATAGGCAGAGCTTTTCTCAAACTGAACAACAAGTTTGAAAATGAGGAAGTTTGGTATTGCAATTTTCCAGGAAACCTCAGTGTCGCTCCCTGATGCTATTGTTCCATACTTCAGAACGTAATACAGATGCAAGTCTGATAAATTAAGGGCTTCACCGGTTGTTTTCTTTTCACTTAGAGGAGAAACAGCAGTGCAGGAACACAAGCAACATCTACGGTGAGACCGAGACCACTCCAGTTTCTCTAGTTGCTTTGAAGAAGGTGAACCTGCTGCCAATGTTTGGCAAGGGAGAGGTGTAAGTGAGGCTGGGGATGAAGCAATGCCATGTCTAGGACACAATAAGCATCGCTCATACCCAAGCTAAGACGGCTTTTCTGCTCCCTACCTTTTTGATAAAGCAAGTATTTCTGCTGACCGAACGGAGGTCTGTTCCAGAAAAACAGAAAATGAAGACCAGGGATAATCCTTACAAGTTCTTCTGTGAACAATGGAGTGCTGAAGCTCAGGCTCCTCCAGGCTCAACTCTCTGACCTTGACATTCCCAGCTGTAATACCACACAGGCCACTCTCATCTGCAAAATACTACACAATCACTAAAATACTTAAGGTGCCATTTCCCCATCTCCAATCATTTCTCACTCCTCCCGCTACTCCCTAGGCATCTCCCATAGCTTCTCCCTGTGCCCAGCCTGGTCTGGTGTGACAAGAAGGCAGGAGGCACCAAAAGCTGGGTGTTAGGTGTAGCAGCCACCTGTCCTGGTGCTAAAAGGCCTGTCCCTGGCCCTGTTGCACCTGCTGCCCTTTAGCAGAAGGGGAGGAAATTGGGCAGTGGACTGGGAGGTGCCTGGGGACAGGGAGCAACCCCTCCAGACAGTTTGTGCATAAGCAGCTCTCACTTAGAAGATTCAGTGTGAGCAAAACTGCTTATAAAATAAAAGCAACTTTCACTACAAGCAATTTTCTCAAGCAGAGCATTGGAAACACTGGGAGGGTAGTGGGATGGAAAAGAAGAGAGCTGGTTAGTTTGGAAGGTTTCAGGTTTTGATGCTGGAAGAGGAACAACAGCCAGGCTTTCAACATGAAGAAGTATAATAGTACTAACCTTGGTACTTGCATTCTCCGTTTTCTTTAGCAGCTAAATAAATTAGACACACTCCTAGGACCTTCACCAATCCCATAAAAGGAAAATGTTTATCGGGGTGATAAACAACCAACCCTGATGTCTCCCATCAGGTAGGGCTGGCCAAAAGAGAAGAGGGAAAAGAAAAAATAAAAATCACAGAGGCCCAGAACTGTTGAGATTGTAAAGGACCTCTGGAAGTACTCCGCAATGCCTAAATATTACAACTCAAACTGAATGCAACATAAATACTTGGCTGAACGGGGCTCAAGCCTGTTGTTTCCCAAACAGAGCACCGTGCACAATGCTGTTTGCTGTTTATTTGGGTAGCAGGACTGGTGCTGATGTGGTTAGGAGTGAGAAGGGCAAAAGTATCATCCTGGTTTAAGATGAGCAACACGCTGATCCATCCAGTACATACACTGCAGGGAACAGCAAAGAGTCTGAAACCTGTTCGTGGGAGCTCTACCACCCCTTCATTATCAGCAGTTTCCAGGCCGAGTCTTTGTCTGCCTGCCTCTGTAACCCCCTTCCACCCACACACATTCCTTTCCAGCAGTGCTGCTTTATTTGGCTTATCATTATCTTTTAGTTAAATCCACTTAATTGGTGCATTTAACTCTTTATGTTCTTTAATATCCTCTGATATCACTTGTTTCCTGAAAAAGCAGTCATAGCCTTAAGTATTACATTTCAAAACAGCATCTAAATTAAGAAAGGTCGTGACAGTCCCAACATTCAAGGGTGCTAGCTCCATTTACTCACACACACTTCATAAAACACTAGGCTTGTTACGGCAAGCTGGACTTCATGAGCTGCAAATCCGTCCAAGTCAAAGTCTGCACACAACCAGGGTATTTCCAGAAACCCACAGTCTGTTTTTTCATAAGCTCCTTCAAGACACCGAAGCCGCATCCCCCTGCAATGAACTATACTGCTCGTACTGCATCTCAAGATCCGCAGGGATCCTCGCTGTGCTGCTCAAAGTGTGATGAGTTCAGGTCATCACATGCACTACGCCTGGTCTGAGCTTCCACAGCCAGATCTATCAGGGATTTAAGGAAAAACAAAATCCCAAGTGGGAGAGGCGTCAGCAAAACTACTAATGCTGACATAACTACGTGAGGAAGAGAAAAATTCAAAAAAATCCTTTGGTGATTTGGTTTTATCTGGGGAACTGTTGCCAGCTTTACCCCTCGCAACCCCACCCACTTTTAATGGTGTAGCCAGTCTGCCTAGATATCCTCAAAAGCAGCACGCAGCTTCGATACAGAACGGGAGGTTTTCTTGTTAGAGGGTTTTGCTCCACGAGAATTACTTTACTACTGCAAAAATACGAGTAGGCTGAGCTGGCAAAGCACCCTTCGCTGCGGGCGTAGTCCTACGGGCGAAGCTGAGCCCAGCACCCATACGTCAAGGCATCAGCAGAAGTGCAAAAGGCTAGATCACCCAAAAGCAGGACCCTGCAGGGGTATAACCACGTACCTATCCTCTGCGGTGGTTCTGTTGGTCAGAGCACAGCACGACTGACTGCTAGCAGAAACCTGTCACACAGACAGAACCAAAAGGTAAAGGCTTTGCTTTATTCTCAAACCCATTTGTAACTTCTGGAAGGAAACGGTAAAGCCCTTCTGAACACAGGGTGTGGGAAGGAAATCAGGAAAAAAAACCACACAGCAAACACTCCTGCAACGCCACAAGCTCTTAATCCAGAACAGCGTTTTGCTGCGACGCTAAGTTCTTGGGAGCAAGGCACGGAGCAGGGTGTCTCCTGCGAGGCTCTGGCAGAGAAGTGGAGCGAGGCCCCGCTTCTGTGGGTGCAAACCGCACGTTTCCGACAGGGCAACAACGCGGGTTAAATTCCTAGCATGAACCGGGAGAGCTGTAGTTTTAACACGTTAACATGTTCTACCAGGGGAAAAGCTGAAGTATTTTTAGCATGGCCTGACTGTTTGTCTCTGCACTGTTCTGGCCTTTTTTGGAATTTTTAACTCTGGAAACAAATACAATACCCTTGCAAGAGTGAAACACCACCTATTTTCTTTTATTGTTTGCCACAAAGAAGACTGCAACTGGTACTTCCAAAGACATTAAAGGACAAACATGTCAGCTACTTTTGACACAGCTTTCCCCCTTCACAACATCAGACAGTTCACATACTGTTTCTCTAATTCCTGCCCATGCCCCCCAGCTGTTCCTACTTACATGCTTAGCTCTGACGAAACCCCAGTGAAAAAGCATTTTTCTTCCTGATGAAATTCACTCCCGAGTTGTTGCTTGAAGGCATTGCCCCTCGCTCTCCTGTCTGAAACCACGTGCAAGCTCAGTAAGAGGGGTTGACAAAAGACAGTCGCCAACCGCCTCACATGCGGCTGCCCTCGGGTCCTGCCCCTCACACAGCCGCTCCGTCCGGTTTCCAAGATACGCTCTGGGGAGAAGCATCCGATGGCAGTACGCTTTATCACGTTAAAACCCCACGGCTGCATCACCCCCTCCACCGCACCCTGCTGAGGGCAGAGCCCAGCAAGTCAGAGTTAGGTATAAAGGAGGAGATGGAGTTTAAGCACAACAACGACAAGAATCAACGCAAGGCGAGTGTGAGGACCAAAGGGGGAATAACACGGAGTGAAGGAGAGACTCTACCCCTCTCCTGTTTTCTCTCCCATGTCAAATCATATGCCCTTCCTGCTCCCCTCTGCCTGGCACTACCATGAGCATGCAACACAACCGTAAGGAACAGATGCCCGACGGCGTGCGCTGCAATCAGCGTGCCCAGGGACTGGACACGTCCAGGCCACACATGTGTCGCCCAGAGAAACAAGAGTCTTGAAAGAATTAGTGGTGAGAGAGGCTCCTGCGGCTGCAAAGAGGAGACTGTGGTTGCTCATGTGCTCCCAGCCAAAGGGAGAGGAGAACAAGCCTTTTGTTTGTCCCAGTTCTTCTCTTCCTCCTCTTCAGAGATTGCTACTGCCACCGCTTCCGGAGCCCGGGAGGAGATGGGGTAGGGGGGCTGCACTCGGTGATTGGGATTCATCTCTCGGGCAGCAAGACGAAGAAGATAGCCTTGAGGAAGTGACCAAAGCTGCAAACGGCGGCCACGAGCCAGTGGGAGCGAAGGCTGGGGTCAGTATTCACCACGCATTTCGTGATGTCTGCCTAATGAGGACGGAACAGAGATCATCAGAGAGATGCCCAGAACCACATCAGCCACCGCTGCCGACGCTCCCAGCCCCCACCACTGCAGCAGCACCGCTTTGCCACACCATCAGCTGCCACAAAGGCTTGCTCTGACACTCCCACACGCTGCCAGTTATTAAATCAGGCTCAAGAGCTCTGCGAAACACGCTTTCTTCATACTGCAACAAGGTGAAGTTTTCCCCCTTTTCAGCCACCCCTGAGGAAAGATTGTCAAGCATTTCCCATTTTGAATAGCTACATAAAAAAACCCAACTTTCTTCCCCTTTTCAAAAGGGCTAGGAAGCTTGGTAATATCAGCATTCTCATCCTTTTCTGTAAAGCAGGATGCTTCCCAGAGGTTGTCCTGTTTAATATCAGCTTGAGTTGCTTGCACTTTTTCTCTTGCTTTAATGTTTTATCTGGAAGTCATTCAAGCAAGCCAATCCCCAATTTAAATCTAAAGCAATGCAAGCTTTGTTTGTGGAAATATGTATGCTGGCAGAGATGCCTCCCCGACGCGTGGGCCAGATTTATAGATCGCTTGGGCAGCTGGTTTCAAGTATTAACAAGAATAGAAGCTGGCCTGCAATGAATAAAAAAGAACAACAATCCAGCAAATTCATGAAGACAGGATGTCAGCTGGCATTGGGAGGAGAAGGTGGAAAATATCTGGAGGGTAAAGCAAACAGGACTGAGGCAGACAGAAAATTGCATCTTCAGGTGGGGGAAACAAATCCAATTTCTGCCAGCCATGTCACGGGGTTTGTGGTTAAACTGCAGCCTAGCACAAGGAGACACGGCCTGTTGTTCTGTAACAGAGGGTGCACCACTGGCACATCCCCTTGACATGGTTTTCGGAAATGGCAAATATGAACCAGACTCAGGTCACAAGGAGGGCAAATATTTGTCAGCCCCAAGGCTTTTTCCTTACAAGCTTAGCTCAGCAGTCTTCCAACCCTGTCCTCTGACACAAGTCTCTCATTGACCATGCAAAGGGAAGTCAGACTCTCAACCCTGAGATGTTCCTCTTGTAGGATGGGACACAACAGCTGCTGAATACTCCGGCAACCTTTTCCAGCATTTCCGCCTGCGTTCGAGACATGGGCGAGCCCTGCCTGACTGACCTTGGTAATAATTAAAAGACAACAAAAAGGGGACCAAAGGGACAAATCTGGTGAGTACAGCCACGCTAACCGACTCCGCTGTCATCTACAGACCAAAGGTCTGCCGACAGCAGCCTCAACAGCCTCCCACGCGGTTCCAGCAGTTCCTCCCTCACAAGGAAGTCTGAAAGGCTGGCACGCTGAATCACCCTGCACCAGTGTTCTCTGGGGAGCACTGGGAGACACTGAGCCCACGAATAACTGACAAGTAGAGATTGCAGGAGGAATGAATACAGGCACTCAAGGATGGGAAGAACCAGGATAGCAGGAGGAAGCTGAATCAGCATGTGGGGTGCTCCTGAGGCTGAACACCAAGGTGTGGAAACGCACTGCCTGTGGCTACAAAAGCACAAGCAACCATAGCAAGGCTAGCACCTAACAGAAGATGCTGCACTGTAGTATCCGTGGTTATAGGTACTTTATCTGTATTATGGAAAGCAAAATGAGTCTGCCTAAATGTTTTCAGTGATGCCTTAGCAAACTCACATTTTTGCATTGTAAAAAAGTCTGAATTGATTCAGCCTGCCCAATTTTAGGGACCAGCACATCCCTGAAACACAGTTGTGTCAAACTGTTTGTTTAGTCAGGAGAAGTCACGACATGCAAGTACCTGTCTTACTTAAGACGTATTCAGATGTCAGGGTAGTTGATCAATAAGAAACCAAACCTCTGCAGGGCTTTAGTGCCTCATGTGAACCAGTACAAGGCCCAAATATGCACTCCAGGTTGGTCATAGCTACAGAGGGTTAACCTCCAGATGAGAAAGTGTGAACCCCTTAAAGCTGTGCTATGCCCTACCAAAGGCAATGACCTCACTGCAGCTAATCAAGAGGAGCTGCAGTCAGAAGCGCTTACAACTTTGTATGGGGCTTGCTTAGATAAACAGAATTGCTCAGCTGTTCAGCAATCACCTTAGCTATTGTTATCCAAATAAAGCATACTGATAAGGCACTGGAATTAAAATATTCAAAGCTACTTAATAAAACAGGTATTTGAGTCTTGTGAGACACTGAAAAACTGTTGCAATCGCAGTTTGATCTCTGTCTGTTAATTATTCAAACAAGCTCAAGTCTCCTGCTCTTCTTTGTCCCAAATATATGTAATAGCTGCTAAAAAAAAAAAAGAAAAGCCCTAAAACCCCTTCCTACTCTACTGAAAAGCCACTGTTGAGGCTGCAAACTCTCCCCAGGGCACGATGCTGTCTCAGACAGGGAAACAAGAAGTGTTTAATGCAAGAGGCTTGGGTTGGGCTTTGGGGGGTAGGGTCATCTCCACCCTATGGCAGCAGTATGGGAACCTATGGCTGAGTGGAGACTTCCAAATGCCTTTCCAAGGTCTCCACGGTGGCTTTCCGAAACAGCTCAGAGCACAGTGGTTCCTCTTGGCAGCCTCAACCTGAGCTGATGTGTAAGAGACAGGAGCCATGTGCACAGGGAAAACAAGGACTCCATGCCAAGACAAACTAACAACCAGCTAGGTCAGGCAGCAGACGAAAGGGTCCCCACTACAGAGCTGTTTTGTCTGGCCCATTTCTGAACAAGGCTGGGAAATTTCACGCTGCAGTGCCTAGATCAAGGGGAAGAACATTCAGGGAAGCACAGCACAAGATGGCAAGGGGATTAGCAGCCTTTTCCCAGCCTGAAGGAACCACTCATTGCTAGAGGGAAAATATCTCCTTGCTGCAGCCCAAAATTGCTGATAAGGGTAGTGGAGACAGACTGTAATCAGCACAACCCGGCAGCTTTTACAGTGGTTTTATTTGATCACGGGCAGGGAGATTGGCTTCCCTCTCCTAGGGCCAGATCCCAAGAGCAAGCAGCATAGGTTCAGCAACTCAACAGAAGCGTGCTGGCCATCCAAAGAGGGATGAGTGGCAAAAGGAGTGAGCAGTGGACAGGGCTTATTTCCTCAGCTGCAAAGAACCACTTCTAGTCAGGGGATGGATTTTGCAGCTTGTTTGCTGTGCAACAAACTTGCCAAAAATATCCATTTGGAACTATCAAGACCCTGTTTTGAACCCTAGCATCTTGTTTTAATTTTATTCACAATATTAACTTAATCAGAACATGCATGTTTTACCAAAACAAAGAAAAAATAGTTGGGAGACTAGGAGGAGACACATTCCTATGCAACATTTCAAATGTAATGAAACCGGATTTTTTCCCAAAGGAAAAATTGTTTCAGAGAATACAATTCAACCAGCTCTACAGGTATGCAGTTAAAGTAAGCCTCAAATGATATTGAGGCATGGATTTCACAGGCAGGAACCGTGCTACTTAATCAGTCTCTTTCCCAGGATATCCTCTTCATCTACCTTGGCAGTTATTTGCGTGGACGCAAAATGAAACAGATCAGAGCACTGAAATCAAAGGTTACTTTTCAGCCTAACCAACCAGTTCCCCAACCCAGCTGACCGCAAGGTCAGTTTTAGAGAGGGCAGGGATGATTTAAGGCCGCAGGGAGACTTAGTAAATGCAAGGGATCCAAAATTGTAACAGTGCTGCCTTGCCAGTTTCCTTTCATCAAAAAAGCACCTCCCCTTGCAGAGAAGCCAGGTGACCAAACCAGCTACAGGCACACTTGGGAAGCCTCAGCACAGAGGAGCAATGCTCATTTTGGAAGGAGACATCCCCCTCTCTCCAGGTCTGGCAGCGTGGGAAGCCTGACTGTTTCCCGACAGCTCAGGAATAGAGATCACCTCTTGGAAAGGAGGGACTTTGACACCATGTCTGAGTCTGGAAGGAGCACGTGCCTTGGTAACAAGATGCCATACGGCAATGTTTAGCTCCAGGCAGCATCTGCCAGGTGCCTTTGGCTCTATCACTCCAAGGAGTGTCTGTATCCCTGCCAGATAGGCACAGAGACCCTGGTACATACGTACACCACCCAGCTGCCATCTCTGACTCCCGGGAGAGGTCACTAGAAAGGTGTCTGGCTATTCCACAGCACCAAAGCTCTTCCTCAGAGCCATCCTCCAGAGGAGCACTGTATTGCCCATTGGGTACAGAGGGAACCAAAGAAATCAGATGCTTAATGCCATACGAGATGGAGCCACACTCCAACGCAGAGCAGCACCATGCCTCACCCGTGGGCTCAGAGCTGGCCAGTGACAGAGCCACGAGCCCTCCCACTGTCGATAGGTGTTATGGGTGCCCTTCAAAGCATAAGCGTGCTACAGTTTTAGCTACATCAGAAGTTATTCATGGAGCACCGTCAGGGTTAGGCCAGAGAACGGCACAAACCACAAGGTTGTAATAAACCTCTGAAATTCCTTATGGAGGGAAGTCACGTTACTATACTAAGCTTTGACTTGGGGAACCATGAAGCAGATGAAAGAGGAAATAAGTCGTCAGGCCTCATTTATTCAGTTTCTAGAAAGCAGCTACCCAAGAGAATGACCCCTATTTTAGTGTCTCCCACTATGACTGGCTGGCAGCACCAGTGATGTTCAGGTCAGGCGAGGCACTGGTGGGTCAGGACTGAATTAGTCTGGCACAGCTACACAAGAAGCTGAGGACCAGAATAGCTGATGCAGTGGAGGACAGGAGCACGCGGCAGTCAGAGCTATACGGAGTCTAGCACAGGTGCAAGTAGGACAGTGATGGCCACAGGGCTGTGGAAGAGAATCTCATTCAGTGTTTTTCTGCATAAAGCTGTGGTTGGGACACTCTCACTTTCATTAACTGGGATCTGGTCTGCATGTGTGGAAGCTGGCTTGATTAGATAGCATCTCTTACCCAGCCTCCTCTTCTTTTCAGCCACGTCACCAAGGTCTTGCGGACAAATTCTCCCAGGCAGTCTACGATGGTGTGAACCATGGCTGGCTGCGCATGCCGCACACAGTCCACTGCCAGCCCGGCTGCCACAGCATAGAGAGACACCACCTTGCCCCACGTTATGCCTACGAAAAGAAGAAAGGCCATTCAGATTTACACAGGCACACATAGCTCATGCTTGAATAAGCGAAGGAAACAGCTTTGCTTCGTTACACGTGCCCACGTGGCATGCGTGCAGCTCTGGGTTCAGGGGCAGCCACAATTCTGTATGCTCTCCACCATGGGGGAAAGGAAATACCAGGGGACCAGGACGGGGAAAACCCTCCTCCTGGAGAAAGCAGAATTTGGTTTGACCCCCCTCTCAGCAATGGGTGCACAGCTTTGGAGAAAGCAGCCCAAAGGCATCATCAGAGCAGGGAAGATGTGCATCACCATGATTTATATTGCCATTAACTCCCAGCCATGCACATAGAGAATGGTTTGGGTTGGAAAGGACCTTACAGACTATCCAGTTCCAAGCCCCCTGCCATGGGCAGGGACACCTTCCACTAGACCAGGTTGCTCAAAGCCTCATCCAGCCTGGCCTTGAACACTTCCAGGGATGGGGCATCCACACCTTCTCTGGGCAACCTGTTCCAGTGCCTCACCACCTATACGCTGCACAGGAGGTGATTGAATTCCAAGAGTTTGAACAACCTGGGTTTTTTGTCACCAGCACAACTCACACACCCTTTAGACCAACTGTTCCTGGGTTTTTTTCTAGATCAGAGGAGACAGATCCAGCGTGGCACACAAAGCACACACGAGATAAGCATCTTCCATCCGTTCTACCATGACACGAGCAAAGAAGGGAGGCAAAGCTACAGGGCCAAGCGGGTTGGCGTCCTCCCCGATGTAAGGAGGTAGCTTCAAGAATTTGGACACAAATACAATACTTAACACTGCATATCCTAACCCACTGAAGGCAGGGCAGGGACAGAGTGTCAGTCAGCTATCTAATCTCCCAGAAAACAGCCTTCCTGCTAGGCTGACCTGCAGGCAATGAACACTCCATGGAAGTTGTCCCAGCATCAGTCATCTTCCTGTTCGTGCTAGTGATAAGCACTCGAGAACCAGCCAACCTCCCTGGGTCTCCCTCACACTCTGCCAACACCACTAGGCATAAATCCTCCATGCTTAAGCATTGCAGCTAGCACTCCCTCATCAGGCTTTTATCAGGACTAGTGACCTGGAAACGCACTCCTTCTGTGCCTATGTAGAACTACCACAGCACAACAGCACGTGGATTTCCTCTGGATCTGCTGAAAGTTTACCCCTTACTTTATTATCTGGGACAGCGGTCTTCGACAAGCATACTGCAAAGATTTTACAGTGTCAGGTCTCTAGGAAGTCTGTCCAAGGTCTCTCCCAAACGTAGCCAGAAGCCAAATGAAGTCTCAGTGTTTAAAAACACACAAAATTGTTCTTGCTGGGTTGCAACAAGAAAGAAAATAGGTAAGAGAACGGAAGATTAGGTCAGTCACTATATCTAAGGACCAGAAGGGGTTAAACACACAATCAAGAAACTGGATGTGCTCAGCAATCTATCAGCTAAGAAAGCAAACCCTTAGATACAACTGAAATTAAAAGGCTCCCTCTCCCCTTCATCGCACTTCTGGATTCCCAGGCACCCCAATCCACCTCTTTGGGATGGAGCTCCTGACTCCTCAGACCTTCTCACACTGCAGCAAAGCTCCCCACATTCCTTTACAACACATGCAGGTTTCAGAGCATTTCCACAATCCTTCCACTGAGTGCCTCAAAAGGGACACTCACACTAACACTTAGAGCCATTTCTTTTTTTAAATAAAAACATACTAAACACTAAAGAAACTCTTTAAATGGCAGACATAGGAATGGCTTGATAGACTGAAGAAAATACATTTAGTGTTCCAAAAAAAGCCATTTTTTCACTCATCACTGAGGTAAGACCAAAATCTACAGATGATCCTTTTGTGAGGCTCTGTAGCAACAGCTCATAGTCTCCTGTGATACTGTCCTTCACCAGCACTATCTCCAAGATCAGAGGAAGTTATTAACATGGCTAAATTGGCTGTCATTGTGATTTTATTTTCTGAGTAGGCCCTGCCATGTCCCTTCCTCAGAGCTGTCACTCAGGAAGTTCACTGCCTGTGTGGTATTCACACTATTTATCTGTGGTTCTCACATTGCGTGTCACCATGACAGTAAGCAGAACGAGCCAGGAAGAGGCTATGAAACCACATGAGAAAATACTAGGAGAGCTGCTCCTGGCAAGAAAGAGGCTGTCCTGCTGCAGGTCAACACCTCTCCACCCACTGAAAGAGGCTTCACCTCCTGCTGACCAGAGTCTCCTGGACCTCAGCTGGCTTAGACTCAGCTTCAGCATGTCAGTTTTTGCTGTTCTCCACCCCTGCAGAAATGTGGCTCCTTGCATCTTGAGTTACATGAACCAAAGTTACCCAAAATTCCAGGGAAGAGTTCACTGGCTTATTCCCAAGCTTTTACTGACAGCACGCTTTAAATATCTGAATCAAGTCCATTAGCTTTGAGACATTTACATGGCAGTAACTAAGAGTGACAGGGGACTGTGAGGCCACCCTGGTGCAGAAAGACCGCTCCAGCCTTGCTAAACTTCACTTTAAACCCAAGTTTCTCTTTCCAACAGAAAAATGTATTCACAACCTATGAAAGACAAAGGCTCAGTAGACCCATGTTTTTCCCAACACACAGGAATGCAGTTTGATCTACAGACATTTCAGTCCAGATGTCTCCTCCCAGGGAGGATAAGGAGAAAGCTCTTCAGCTCTGGCTTCGTTGCCAGGTTGTTACGGTGGTGCTTGCTGCAGGACCTGCAGGAGGTGAACGCTTCCCCAGCATGCAGATAGAGTCCCTCTCCCTTTCACAAGGGCAGCAGAGAGAGGGCAAATTGTGCTTGCTTATCCTGCCACTGGATGCAAAGGGCTCAGCGGTCACTTCTCATTGTCCTCCTCTTTATAGAGCATGAGTGTAAGGGTCAAACCAATCTTTCAGTCTGCTTTTCCTGTTCCTGGCAGAGCTGGGCCATGGGGATGAGACAGGAGGAAATCCCCTCTCGACTTCTCTGCATGGAAACTCCTATTGACACTGCTGGAGGCAGAAGATGGAGACAGGCAGCTGGGCTTCTCACCCCAGTCAGCAGGGAACAGCTTCTGCTCTTGTTGGCACAGGAGGGCAGCCCTGAAGCAAGCGAAGAGCAGACACCTCCGAGAGCTGCTCTGGGTGTGCCTGTGGCCAGTCCCCCTGCCCTGGGAGGGCTCCAACCCCAGGCAGGGCAGGACAGAGGAACAGGCTACAGCAGCCCCCATCTGCACTTCTCCAGGACACCAGCTCCATTAGCTTTTCCCTCTCAAGGATTCTCTCAGATGGGGTAGAGCAGCACAGTCTACTGCAAGGGCAGTGCCCCTGTCCCCTGTGATGGCCAGGCCAAGGTCAGGGTGACAGTAGCTTGATGCATCCCTCTGCATAAGCTGGAATTGCAGCCAGCCAGTGCACACGAGCAGAGAAGACCCATTGTCACGCTCCAAATTCCTCAAAAAGTCTGGCTGGCATCCACATTGGGTGAGACAGGCACTCATCAGCAAAAGACACAATCTACTCGCAGCTTCCCACTGCGCAGACTAGCATGCAGAGGAGCTAATGACAAGAGGGAATGGAAAACCAGTCTAGAAAGGAGTGATCAAAACAGAGAGAGCTCTGAAACTTCTGCTCACAGAGATGGAACAAAAGGACATGAAAATGTGAAAAGCTGCTGAGAAGGCATTTTAAAAAATAAGAAATACAAGTTGCAGACTCAAGGCCAGTCACAGAGCTGAAGGTATGTAAACACTGGCAAACCCAGGGGAAAATGAATTAGCAGGAGAGGAGCGCTCCTGAAAGTGTTCCCGCTGCATATCAGCTTGCCTGCCCCAGGAGAGAGCTCAAGAAGCCATGAGACACGACTGTGCTGAGTCTCAGAGCACCACGCTATGCAGCGTTACCCAAATAAACTTCCCTTGGCTCCACTCAGCGCCAAAGCCTAACTCGTAAATCAGACCTCAGAGAAACATGATCAAGTGCTACATTTCATGTCTGGGAGAATACAGCCAGACACAATACACTTTCCTCTAATGAGGAGAAAGAAGCCAAGAAGGATGTGCACAAGGCAGGGAGCTCAACTCGCAAGACCTAAGTGACAAGGAACCCACGGGATGCAGACTGCTCCTGCAGGGGAAAGCATTTTCTTCTGAGAATCCGTCAGCCGTGCATCCCTGTTGTCCTAGGTTCACTTCAGCCCAAGCACTTGCCATTGAAAAATGAGTACCTAAACCAACACAAAACCAGATGAAATGTGTGAGAGCACCCTGGTGCCTAGCAGGTCTTACCTGCTAGGACTGGAGGAAACTCTTTCCTCTAGGAAATGAAAGTGCTGCTCCCTTTCCTTCTTCTGTTTTTTCCACCAAGTGACCCCTTCCTTCTGGGATTTATTTAAACAGCTAATGTAAATGCCAGCTCAGCCAGGCCTCAATCCAAAGCCTGTTAAAGTCAGTGGAAAGTCTGCTAGCTGCAGAGCAGCTTTGGACCACACACCAAAACCAGTGCTGTGCTCACAGAGGTGATGCTGCTGCGGATCCTTCAACCTCCAAAGCAGGTCAGAGCCCTGCAGTGCCAGCCCCCACACAGGTGGGCTCTCCTTGCCCCGAATAACAGGCTGTATGGAAACAGGGAAGCAAAATACAGCTTGAGCCTTACCATGCTGTGTGACCTGCTCACCTTCTGCCTGTATTCTCAGCTGCTAACCTGCTGTAATCGAGATTCACGCTGCCCTTGCTACACCAGAGAAAAGCCAAACCTGAGAGAGCTGGAATAGACAATGCTCTGAAGTTGAATATGGCATAATGTACCCATGCAGTGGGACCAACACGGATGCTTGATGTCCTCAGTCTTGACTTCTTGAGAAGTGCATCCAGGGCTTGCGCTTAGTCAAGACGTGTGGACAGTGTGGACAGGAAGTGAGAACAGCCAGAGCTACAGTGTGAAGGCTCAAAACCAGACCAGAGTGTGGAAGGCCATGTAAAAAATTAAGGAGAAAACCTCTCCAGCAAGGCAGGGTCAAAGTCCCCCACTCCCTTACCGGCAAGGCATTGCCAGTGACTGATGGGGCTTCTCAGACTGTCTAGGCACTGCAATGTCAGGCTGTAGCTGTTTTCTTTGTAAACTGGACAGTGAAAAACAGGCTGAGATGCTTTAGCTGCAATTGGCACAAAAGCCTCAGACTGCACTTAAGTCTCCAGTTTCCTTTGCTCAGTAAGAGCCTCTTTCCTCTGAACTATGAAAAAAATTAGGAATGAGTGTCTGGCTGCCACAGCCAACTCTGATTTGCTGGATTTATCATTAAATGCTGAGTCTTGAGACTGCAGTTTGGATCCATGAATGTTAAAAATCAGCAAACCCCTCCCCTTCTGCCAATCAGCAGCCTTCTAGCAAGAGAAATTACAACAACGAATTCATAAAAGCAACTGAATACACAACCCCAACTTCACACTCCCATGTTATCCTGTTAGTTGCTCTGACACAGAGATGAATAAGAAGGAAAAAAAAAAAAAAAACAGCATACAGAGCAGTGGGAAGGTTTGAATCCACGCCCTGTGCAACTGCCAGCCGTTTATGCAGCACGGTGTCCCCAGCTGAAGGGCTGAACTAGCAACAGGGCTTGAGCCTGGGCTTCTGCTGTGTTACTGAAGTGTCTAGCATTGCCAGCCTCAAAGGACTGAGTCCAGATCCCATTCTTACTATCCTGAAAACCCCACATTTAGAACAACAAACACATTTTAAACCATCCACACTTTTCAATTCACTCCTGAGCTGAGAAGTTGAAGACCACCAAAATACGCAGCTCTCGGTGCATCTGTCAAAATACATCAATGCGAGCAAGATGCCCAGAAGCTGGCAGGTCTTTCTCCCTGCAGCACAGCAGCACACAGAGTCTGCTCCACCTGCAGCCATCCAGATTTCTGGCTTAATTCCTCGTGTCACTTCAGCTTTGGAGGTGGGCCAGTTCCAATGCTGTAGTCAGCTATAGTCATCTAAGATGATAACCTACTTACCTGCAACACAAATACCCGAGCTTGCAAAACTGACCTTCATTTTTTGTAAGCCTTGATGCAAGTAAAGCTCAGCACTGAGTGACAAGACAGGGCAGCTGCACTCTGAACACAGCCACACTCAGACATTCCTGCCATACATGCCCAGCTCTTGCTTTCTGAGCCCATACAGCCGCCCATGCCAGCCCAGTGCAAAGGCAGACTGCATTCCAGGCATGCTCTGAAAGGATGCCGAGGGCTACAGAATCCAATTCCATCCGTTTCTTATGGCACAGCTTCAGCTTCCCTGATCTGGGAAGTAAATCTGCCCTACTAGACCTGCTGGGAGCCACGCTTTTCCAGTCCCTCAGAGGGATCTATTTTGACGTCTGTTGGGATGCTGGAGAGGCTCTGTGCTCTCCACCACAACACACTTCAGACCTGAAGTCCAGGATGTGCTTCTATATGGCGTCAATGTTTCCCGTGTAGTTCATACGCATAAAGACGCATAGCTGATGGTGAAGATGAAAAGAAGGAAGCCTGTCTGAAAGTACAACAGAAACCTGGACTTCTGTCCTGTACCAACAACTCCCACAGTAACAAGAATCACTGCCTCCTGCAACACTTCCCATGTCAATGCATCCAATGTTTTCACGCTACTATGCCCTTAGCAAGTAGCTCGCTGGGGTTTTCCCGCTTCTTAATTTTTCAGTTTGTTTCTAGTCTGACATCTACTGTCCCTTCCATGGGCAACACGAGACTCTGCAGAAAACCTACAACCACCTTAGGACTTGCCTTACACAAATCTCTGTATAAAATGCTTCTCTTCCCTTGATTTCCCCAGCCTGCATTCCCAATCACAGGCAGAGACTGCTTTCAGGGAGGCTGAAGCTCCCTCACAGGATCACAGCACAAAGCGTACCTTTGCTTATGAGAGTCACCTCTGAGACAGGTCAAACAGAAGCAGAAGAACATTCACATCTAAGCAGTGGGAAAGCTCAAAGCATCTGCTCGTCGGTGCTGGGGCTCCCGTCTCTCTAGCTACAGGAAAAGAGAAGCAGCAGGCTCCATCCACTGCAGTTCTGGCTGTTGCTGGGGAAAAGGAAGCCAGAAGAGAGGAACTCCCTTGTGATGAGTTGGTTCTGGTTCCTAGCACCAGCAGGGCTGGAACAAGGGAGACTCCCATGTAATGAATCTTCTCCAGTTGCCAATGGTGAGCAAAGGAGCTTGGAATGAGTGACCTCCCTGTGCAATGAGGTAACACTACCTACTAATGAGGAAAGGCAGGAGATGCCTTCTAGAATGAGTGAGAACCTGCCAGGAGGATATAATAAAACAGGGCATTTCCCTGCCAGAACAACAGAGCATAGAGGAGCTCTCATTAAACCATTAAAGCAGGGCACGCTGCCAAACTGCCCACGGCCCTTTCAGAAACCAGGCCCCACCTTGCAGGCTATCCCAGAAACACGCCTTCTGTAAGAGAGGTGGCTCCATCCTGTTCCTTTCCGCCCAGCCCTGTCTGTGTATCTGTCAGGGCACAGTACCTGCAGTGAAAATCTGCGCAGCTACTGCCAGGAAGGCGTCCGTCACCACCGTCTCCGAGTGCAGCGAGATGTTCAGTTGGCGGGCGATATTCCGGTAGACGTTGGGGCGAATGTATTCCAGCTCATCCCCTAGAAACAAACAGAAGTCAGCACCCGGAACACCAAGTCCTGCTCTCACCATGTAAGAATTACAGCTGAGGCTTCTAAGGGGAGTGGGGACAGGCAGTGGCCTCGTACCAGTGCTGTAGCTGCAGTAATCCCAATATAAATGATGTTTCCAGGCTGCCTGCCTGCCTTTCCTCCAACACGGGAGATAGGCCTCAGATAAGCAAAGCCATCTCATTTTTCTTCAGCAGTGAAAAGGAGGCATGTACATCTACACAAGATTTGAGAGATACGCCCTTTCTCGACACCACATCAGACTTGTACAAAAAAGCCTGGGATGAGAGCGACTCAAGAATGCTGGAGGCTGACGAAAGCCAAGGATCCACCCAGAGCTGCTCATTAGTTGAGCAAACAGACTATCAGCAGCTATTTTATTTTTTACACTCACACAGGAGTGATGATCTGGAGTTCTTTCTCTCCTCCAAATGGTGAGAGATATGTTCATTTGCCTGGCTGACTCCTCAGCAACAAGGTTCCCCACAAACACATGCTTTCACCTCCACATTGCTTTCTTCCCTGCTGGGAAATGGTTGGAGGCGTTAGGCTAGCTTGAAGACCAAGACAGAAATACCAAGGACAAGCAGAGAACCTCCTCCCACGTTTGAGCTATGGAGCTTGGGCAACAGCAGTAAAGCTTTTCCTCTGAGTACAACAAACCAGTAGTTAATAAAGCTCAGTTTCCAATGGATTTGTCTCTCTATAGGGGTTGATAGATACTCCATGAGAGTTGCACAGCTGCTGTAGGAGCATGATACAAAGCAAAGATGGCATGGGATCAAGGCCCTTTGCACATGGAGAGTCCTATTTGGTTTACATTTAGGACACTGTGTCCCAATCCTGCAGAAGAGTGCTCTGGAGCAACCAGGGGAAGAAGAGAGCTGTCACAACAGCTCTATGTCACACTGCAAGACCCAGATGACTTGCCCCAGTCAGAGGGCAACTGATCCTCCTGAAAACATGGGAGGATGCCACCCCAATCCAGAGCTTGTTACTGAGTCATTAGCTACTGGTCCTTCATTTCACTGGCACTCAGCACAGCACGGGCAAGGCCCAGCTCTACAGAATTCTACAGACGAGCTCTCTGGGACCTTTGGTGCGGGTTTTCCCACACACTTTGATGGCAGGAGGAAATCCTGCCAACACATGGTCAGCCCTGATAAGAGGAAACCTTGCTTGCACTACTCAACAGCTGTTTTCTCCTCACAAGGAGCACGCAGGCTTCCTGTTAAATGCAAGGAAATGGGGATAGCCCTGCCCGTGGTTAGCAGAAAGGGAGGCTGGGATCAGCACTTGGTAGCCTGCCATTGTTAGAGCTCTTAACAAGCAGTGCCTGGAGGCCCCAGATGAGATCGGTTTTGGTTGGAGGCACACGTGCTGTTCCAGCAGGCCCTGCCCTGCAGCCACGCACAGGGCAAGTAGGAGCGTTGGGGAAGACAAGCACAGGAAAGCAGTCCCAGGCTCAGGGAGACTCTCTGCCCTCTCCAGCAGCATGTTACGCTGGTGACACTCTCCCGTGTCTCTGTTCAGATGCCCACATGGGCACCTTGCAACTTTTAGAGCAATTTCTGTGCTTCTCCTTCCCTCAGTAATCACAGAGGAACAAGCCCAGCAGCAGTAGCAGTTCCCACACACTAGGAAAAGGCCCTTGCCTGGCCCTCGACCAGAGAAGTTCAGATACACCAGACCTCTGACACACATGGCAGGTGGCTCTGGGGTGTCTCATTTGGCCATACAATTAGTTTTTACCAGCTCCAATTCATTAATTGCACTGATTAGTTGCTAAGGCACACTGAGCTCATACATTCTTGCTCCCCAAGACTGCACCGCTTGTGGCCAGCACCTCTGCTAGCCCACCAGCCAGTTCATCACTTTTCACTGTCTTGGCACACGCAGGAGGACTAGGAAATACACTGACTTCTCATCTCCACAGGCTTCTCAGAACTGTAATGGAATAAAAACTGGCCTGGCCTGTTGCACTGCTTAGTAAGCAGCTAAGGACTGCCGTTGCTGGCAGGTGGCTGGATACCACACGGCCTTATACTGGTTTATAATCATGAAGGGGAAGAGAAAGGGACAGTCCATGTGCCAGGTGGCATTTCTGAACAAACTCTTCATTCTCTGAGGAAGGACTGCTCACCCTTCTTGTTGCATGGGTACCGCGTGGTGCTCTCCAAACAGATTTGCTCAGAGAAAGTGCCAAGTTCCTGGGACTATCAGCCAAATTTTTCCATCTGGACATGAATAAGTAACAGGAGAGTCATCAGGAGACGCCTTCAGATCCAGTCTGCCACCTGCTTGCCCTTTAACATGCTCCTGGCCACCCACAGAAGATCTGTTTGAAAGCAAAGAAACCTCAACCCCCAACCCAGGCACAGAAGAACGGAGGACCAAGAGGCAGTGAGATTGACAGAACAACAACAAAAACCCAAACCCAAAGACCAATCAACCACTGGAAACAAAACCAGAAGTGAAGTCAGCATAGGAAAGAAAAAGTGAAAAAGAATGCATGAAAAAACAAGTCAGTCAAAAGATAAACAGTTATGCCTTAAAAAAAAAATTGGGGATAATATCAAACAGAAGGAGAAAGAAAGGGGAGAAAGCAGGGAAATCAGCCTGGTGCTGAGTCGGTTAGGCCCAGATAATGGTTACTTCACCAGACTTACTTGAACTTGGGTGTAATTAAATTAGATGCAAATGTTAGTGGTAGTTTCCATGCCAGCTGTGAACTAATATATTAGCCTGCAGGCAAAGAGGGATGTTGGAAGCAACTTCCAAGAATGAGGGTGTCAGGATCCCAAAAGACAGATGGCTTGACTTGAGCACGCAGGAGGCCAAAACTTAAAGCAAAAGGACAGGTAACTGGCAGCATTTAGAGGATATTTCTGGTACAAGCACGACTCCAGGACATGTCTTCATATAGCAGCATACAGGCAAGACCTTCAAATCGCTCTCCCTGCAGCCCCCGGCAGCCACTGGCCATGGAGGGCTGGCTAGTTTGGGCACTGAATGGCAGTGTATGCCAGGCAACCTCAGCCAGCAACTCCTTGCTTCAACAAAAAGCAAACTCACGTCTTGCTGAATGATTAAGGTAGGTAAAGGAAAATTAAGCACACTCTCATTATAAAACAGCTTTTATAAAGTCTCCAATGCACATGGCCTAAACCCCAAATTAAACATCCTTTCAGCTAGGCAAGCACTTGATGAAGCCTAAGTCTAGAGGCAGCAGTACTCTACGAGATGCCAGCTTGGGTTGCGTCACGGCAGCCAAGTCACCTGCGTCTGGAGAAAACACTGCTAGACCTGTTAAAATGCCAAGCTGAGAAAGACTTCTGAAACTACTGTGAAAACTGCTACACAGCTGGAGTCTTACGCAGGGAAAATTTTGCTGTTGGGCCTTCTTGGATGGCATTGTGCTTTGAAGTAGTTGTAAGTCCTCAGAAAAAAGCAGTTCTGCAGACACACAGCACTCCAAGGGACTGAGGAAAGGAGTTGTTTAGGCAAGATCACCAAATCTAAATGCCCAATGCAGAGAAGAAAAACCTCTTTATCATCACATGAAAAGCCTCTTGGCGCTCATCAATTCCAGAAACCTTAGTCTGGTCTGAATTGTTCCAGAGAGTTTTGGCTCCCACCCCTTTGGGCGCGGACTTACCCAGTCGTAGCAGTATGGTGGACACCTCGGCCAGCTTGCCACCAGGCACTGGCACGTTGTACTCGGGTTTGCTCCAGCTGACACCCGCTCGAATTAGCCTGGAATTTATATAGTCTCTGCAGAGAGCCTTGGCTTGGGAGACAAGCTCCTTGTCAGTGGGAGATCTGTCAAAAACCTCCATGACCTCTGCAGCAAAGACCGAGGAACGTCGTAGCACTTCCATCCTTGGCTGACTTGCTGGGATGCTGAGCTGATGCCTGAGATGAGAATCTGCAGGAGCCGTGTGGTGATCCTCTGGTCCCTCGGTTTGTCACAGCTCGCAGCAGCTATTCTCAAAAGGCCAGTTTTTCATTTTACCTGGTGAATAAAAGCATTTGCAAGTCCTCTAGCATTGCAAGGATGTAAATCGGAAGCCCAAGTATTATACCTTACAGTTAGGCTAAAGTCAGTAGTACCATACTTGCAAAACATCTGTCTCAGGGCAAAGACTTCTGTCTTTCAGCCACTCTGATTTTCACTGGCAGCACAACCCACAGAAGGGCTGCAGTTTTGAACTATCAAGGTGTTTCCTCTTTTTCCAGTGCAGATTCAGCAGTCCTAGAATCACCCTCCAGAGAGACTCGACGGCCAGAGCATGGAAACAATTCACAGAATGTGTAGACTATATCAGCTTGTTTCAATTAAACTAGGAAAAAAACCCCCTGAATCCCAAGTACGAGCTACAGTAACCTCAACCAGATGTCAACAGACATTCCAGCTCAGTAGGTCAGGGATCCTTCTGAAGAAATAGCATTATTGCAAGAACAGGGATATAGGAACATACAAAGTGTCTCGACGCAGACCGTTTACCACAATGTCAGTTTAGTTTTTGGTTCTGCCACTCTTTTTCCCCCAAAGCAATGTGCATACTACTTCTCAAAAACCTTCAGCAATAGCAGAACAACAGATTTTTTACGAAGTTTTTAGGTGAGAATGCCTAAAGAGAAAATTCAAAAATTCATCTGTCGGTCTGACTTTTTCACCTAGTGCTGCTTTTGAAGTCAGAGTCAGACCAGTCTTTATTCAGATGTTAGCAAACGTACTTTTCAGTCCCCAGCTTTAGACAACTACTTACAATAACGATTTTCAAACAAAATAAAGCCGGTTGTTTTTGTTTGTCCCAATGAAAAACATATTTACCTCTCATGCTGCACTTTTTCCCCCTCAGTGATTTCTTTTTGGGTTTGGTTTCATGTTTCTTTGGAAGATCTGCGCCAATGAACACCTGGTTTAGGATTCCCAGGATAGTGTCACACTTCCCTGGAGAGCAGCAGCCGCCTCTGCCGTGCTCTCCGCAAGGCTCCGTCCCCATCTGTCAGCCCCGCATCCCGCCTGCGCTCCCACCGGGATCCCCGGGGCTTGCTCTGCTGCTTTTAAGGGACCCAGGCGGCAGAGGAAAGCTTTTAGCTTTAGCCTTGTAAGGAAGATGAAATAACCGGGAGGTGGGGTTGCTAGAGCCAGAGAGCAACGCCTTCTCCTCCCCGGGCTCCTCTCTTAAGGAGGTTCTCCCTCGTTCTGCCACGCTTGGCCCCGAGTGGGCTCGTTATGAAAAACGAGGTGGGTTTGCTGGTAGGAAATAGTTTGTCCAGAATGAGGTGCTTTGCAGGAACATGCCATTTCACCTCAGTGTGTTAAGAAAATGAACATAAAGTTTAAGGAAAACCTTTCAGTGAGTTCCAACACACTTAGAAATTAATTTCCACACCGATTTCTTGTTGCAATATTATCGTATTGACACCACAACGCTCAACCTATTTTACCCCCGTGTGTGTGTCGTACAATTTCAGTTCAGTAGATCACACACAAATACTGGCTTTTTGTGTCATGATCTGAAACAAAAAGTTTCAGAAATAGAAGTGCCATGCAGAGAAGAAATTGTCCCCAAGAAAGAAGAGTTTGTATATTAGTGACTGGATGCGTGAGGTGGCACATTCAAAATACAGCCGTTCCAAAAGGAGGTCAGAAGCAAGAAGAGACTGTTGCCATCTCTTGCTTGTCTCCTTGAGAAAAGACAGAGCCAAGCACACCTCTCCAAGGTGTTCATCCCCAAAAAACCCCAAACGCAACCTGCACCACTGCCAGTCTGAAACGTGAGGGATAAAGGAACAAACGAACTGCCTGAAAAACCCTTAATATATGATGTCTGAAATACTCTGGCCAGCATCCAACACACCACTCACACACAGGCTTAACACAGAGCATATGCTTTGGTCTGCCGGGGACTGCTTCACTGCGTTAGGAAGGGGCTGCGGTAAAGCCTCTTCTCCCTCCGATGACAGATCCTCTTTCTGACCTGGCTGCTTCTGGGAAGGGAACCGTATGCGTGTGTCGCGATAGTCCGGGACCCTGGCTTAGCTCGGTGTCACCGCGTTAAGACGACAACAGTGACGATGCATCTCCAGCATCATAAGTACTTGCTCCAAGATCCTCTCAGAAATTTGTTCTTATCCACCAGCCTTCCTCAAATTTAAATACAGTCGCTATAGACAGAAACAAAACCTATGGAAGCTGAAATCAAGACTCCCGTGTTACTGCCCATCCCTAACCCATCCCTTCTCTGCAGAGCGTGCCTGATGGTATCCTGGAAAATCACCTTTTTGCCTTTGCAACCCTGATGGCTGAAAAATCATTAAAAATTATGACCTAGCTTCCTGCAGCAGCTGACAGCTTGAAACAGCAGTCCTGTTTAAACTGTCCCAATTCAGCAGGCCCCTGAAACACAGATGAATGCTCAAATATCAGTATTGCTT
The DNA here is from genome assembly GCF_000690775.1 of Eurypyga helias. Lineage (NCBI taxonomy): Eukaryota > Metazoa > Chordata > Aves > Eurypygiformes > Eurypygidae > Eurypyga > Eurypyga helias. The sequence goes on from NW_010230787.1 coordinate 41,342, forward strand.
AACTAATGATAATGTTTTCCAGAATTCTGGCAAATATGCAAGTGCCACAGTGCCTCCCAGTTCTCTGCGGGTGCCAAACCCATCCCACGTCTTTCCTGCCCGACTGTCACAGCATGCAGCACCCCCCTCAACTTCCACCCTGAAGCAAAGACAAAAGCTAGAAGAATGAAGGCTGTGTATAATAAACCAAACTTTGTATATTAAAAAAAAACCCAAACCAACAACCAGCAGTGTATTGTATTCTACCTTTGTAATTTACACAGTAAAACATAGCGTCACACTGAAAGGTACCTCTAAATGTAAAAATAGGTGAAACCACAGCATATAGTGCTCAGCTGGCCACCACGGAACAGGGTGTTAAAATCCACCGAGCTGTCAGTGTGACCAGCCCCTTTTTCCATAGGATGTCCAGGCTACAACATTTAGAGGCTAGATCTATACTGGAAAAACACTTGTGGCAAAGGAGCGGCAGGAAGCTGCGCAGGAACAGCCTCTATCACCCAAAAGCACTGCTCCCAGTGTAGCGATTACTGGCATGACAGTGTTCTGGCTGGAACAACAGGATCCGCACCACAGCTCCTGCCTATCTCGGATGGGGTGGCCAAAACAGCTTGGAGCATTCGTTTAGTAAAACGAGGGCACCGCAGAGATACGACTACATTTATAAGCACGTCAAGGGGAAGCAAACCCTGGAGAAAACACACCAGCGAGACCACAGCAATAGCCTAAACGCTGACATTTTGTGGTCAATATTAACTATTTAAACCATTAGAAAAGTAAGTTTCCGGAAGGGCCTTTTAACAGTTGCAGCAGCAGCACAATAGGGAGCTAAAGCTAACTGTGAGCACAAGGAGCTTATGAAAGGGCCTGCGTGACAGGGTTTCCTGCAATAGCACGAGTGCCCTAGGAGGTCATTCCCAGCCTTCTGTTCACACAGCCTGGCTTCCATCAGAGGTATTGTTTTGTTTCACCTCACCGTGCCAATCCCAGCCACTTCACACAGCCTACAGGAATTCCAGGGGCAGCCACATGCTGTAACACACAGATCCGATGTTCTAACACACCTGCAGGGCAAGGGCTTAGAGAGGCAGGGGGATGCCAGAGACACACCGCTCACAGCCAGAGAGCCTGGGAAACAACCCCACTAGCCCCACCTGCTACAAGAGGTTGTCCTTCAGAGAGAAGATGCTTTGGCAAAACACTGGCACTGTAACCAGACCAAAGCCTTCTACCAAACCAGCCCTGAACCTTCTGCATTACTTCACCCAGTTTTAACATACAATCTTCTCCCCACCGCCTCTTCCCGGCGGATTTTTGCAGCAATACTTCAGTTCTGTGTGAGTGAGGTTATCCCTTATCCCCGAGAACACACCTATGATGCCAGGCTTTAGGTTGCAAAGCCATTCAGGAGGAAGAGGGAGCCTAGGAGAAACACTTTTTACACAGAAATATTTTGCCAGCTGCAACAGGAACACAATACATGGAAGCAGCAGTGTAATGGGACCCAAGCAAAACACTGAGGCTTTTTGAAACTTTCTCTTGTTTCTGAAGGGCTTGATTGAAAGCCTTCCAAAAGTCAGGTAGTTATTTGTATTAGTTGCATGATGGGATCACCCTGGAGCGGGATTTTGCAGTGTCAAGTGTCATGTGCGAGCCCAAAGAGGTTGTGTCACAGTGAACTTCTCTTCCCCAGCCTTTAGACTGTTCTCCTTCAACGATATGGGTCTAGTGACTTACCTCATCAAGTTTAGCAACCGATCCACACGTAAGTAATTCCTGATATAGATCATCCCCAATACCCAACGTTTTCTTCTCTTAACCCACTGCCATGCTCACCACCACTGTACACACAGCTTCCTTGCTATAGGTATGCTTCAGCAAAGGCAGCACAAAGATACGGTGTACTCCGGAACTGGTGTACAAACACCGAAGGGGAAACTGTAGCGTGAATTTAATGTTAGCAAGCGGTACTAGGAGTCGAGTCATGGAACACCTCTACTTGTATTCCTGAATCTTACTCTGGAAACATTGCCCGAGAAGAGTTTAACCAAGCGTTACTACTCAGGTATCGAGCCAGCAGCAGCCTGCTGTAGAACAGCGGCTTCTAGCTAAATCTAGGACTTTGATGAGGCTGCATCATCACCTTAAGAACCTAATTAGATAGAACAGTAGATATAACTGTTTGGGTTGTTTCCTATCCTCTAATTTGCTTCAAAATGGCATATTTTGTTGAATGGATCATCTCATAAGCCAAGAAGGTGGCGAACACACAGCAGAAATAAGAAGTTAAGTTGTCCAACAGCTATAGCTTTGTTTTGAAACACAAATGGAATATTTACATACAGTACCACCAAAATAGAAAAGGCAGAAAACACCTAATGAGATCACTATCCCCACGAGAGCAAAGAGGACTCTTCCCTTTCAAGCTCTAACCCACAAAGGCAGAGCACGAGCCTCTGCCTCACGCTAGCAAGTGATCACCCACAAGGTTTGGGATTCACTTCCACACAGGAAGGCACATGGATAGGCGAGTGCCTCCACTGGTAACGATCTTGAAATCTCAAGAGCCTCCAGTGGGTGCAGGCACTTCTGCACCAGCTCAGTAGCATTTACAAGCTCCAACACATTCACCTGCTGCTTCGAGATGTGCACGGGGGCACAGGCGTGTCCTGCGCAGGCAAACAGGCTGCTGGATCCCATAAGCCCAAGGCAGCATGAAGATGTGTGCAGGGTAAACAGGCTCCAAGGAATTTACACTCAAGTTGTGCATACCCAGAACGTAGCCCTACTTTTAATTAAACCCTCCCTGACTTTCAGAAAGGCTCTTCAGCCTTCGCCTCCGGTGCTGGGCAGGGCAGCAACTATGCTTTTAAAAAAAAAAAAAAGAAAAAGCCATTCTCAAGCTGTCAGACAAGGAGCGTAGGCTGATGTCTCTAGTCTGCACAGATCACAATGGGAGCACCAACCCTTCCTGTGTATGCAGCTGATTATGCCATGCAGAATTTTGGCCATTAGGACGCAGTTCCACCCTGACTTGTGGTGCAAAGCGTTGCTACACACTCGATATACTCCCAGGAGTTTGCAAAACACCACACTGACAAAAATCTTCAAATCTACTTTGGCTAACAAGATCTACCCTTCTTACTCAGTGAGGCAGCGTAGGGCTGGGTTTTTCCACATCAGGAAGCATCCTTCACCTCCAGCTGCTCAAACCCATTCCCAAGTTGTCCACTGCTATAATTTTGTGTTTGCTGGCACTGTGGACTGGTTTGGGGAGCTGGCTGGTTATTTTTCCATCTGAATGTGACAAACCTCCCATCCAAAGCACATCTGCAGACAGAATTGTATTACTACAACCAATGTAGCTACAAGCAGAAGGAAACAATTCCAGCTTTGCCATCAAGACAAATCTCTATGAAACTACAGCACCAGTAGCGTTTCTGCATATAAAAATGCAGCTGTGGTGATCTGGAGCTTCCTAATCCACTGTAGAAGACAGAAATGCTGACAGAAGGTAAACATCCTTCAGCAAGAAGGATTGCTCAGCATGTCTGGGTTTCCTAGCACTTTTAAGATGACAGCTTTCACGACTTCTAATGGAAGAGACTTCAGCTAAAAGAAGGGGGGGAAAAAACCCAAGAAAGAAAGAAAAAAGAAAATAAACGAGATGGCAACTTTTTATCTGGCACAGATATTAGAATCAGGCATGTACAACAGACAGGACAAAAGCAATTGCTTCCTTCAGGCTGAAACATGAGCCTGATCAAGTAGGTGTCCAAAGCAGGGTTAAGTTACATTTGTTGACTTGGAATTCCATCATCTCCCTTACTTTGACTGGAAACCTTTGGGCCAGAGTACTGCCAAAAGGCAGTTGGGTTCAGTGGCTGCCCTGAATGTCCAGGATGAGGCAATACATACGCCTACCTCTGCCCAGGGAAAAGGGAAAACCTCACCATCATCATTAATGGTCCCTTCCTAGGCTCCACAGCGCATCCTGGTTATTTTTCTGGGCTCTTGGGAAAGATCTGCTACAGACCATCATTTCAGCAAGGGCTGGGAAGCAATTCCTGCTCTGTCTCTCGCCCAGCCTGCACATCTCCAGTGCATCTGACCCCGGCACTGTGCACTGACATGACAACAGCAAACATCCTGCCAGACATTCAAAGCCATTGCCAAAGATGCTCAGGGTGGACCCGCTTCAGTCAAAGCGATTCAAGTCAGTTTTAATCGTGTGTAAGAATCGGCAAGCAGGAAATCTTGTTTGAGGTCACCGATTTTAATCTGGCTTTACACTTGTTTTTAAAGAGAGGGTGAGTCTCAGACTTGCAGGAATTAAGACGTGTTTATTTGCATCTGAACAGAGCTCAACACTATGGGTTTTATTCTCAGCTATTAAGGAAAGTGAGGTGTATTTATGCAGTTGTACAGCTGATATAAATCAGAAATCTGAATGCGTCCAGGCTGGTTTCTGCTTAACAGGCTATTTTTACTTCATGTTGCTAGTGTACACCCCCTTGAACATTCATACAAATGCAGTTAAAAAACATAGAAATAAAATGATGTCTTTATGTGATAAATTAAACTGGGAAACATGAAGTCAAAAAGGTTTTCAGAATGCAGAAAAGCACCAGAGGGAAAAAAACCCACCCACAACAACACAGAACACTTCTTATTCAGCTACTGAACTGAGTCAACTGTTGAAATGAATAAGCAGCTTGAGAACAATAGCCTCTTCTGGGGGATGAAGTCAAATCTTCAGAGGAGTTGCAATCGCAGAGAAGTCTTTCTTACTGAGCTAGTTCAGTTTGTAATTTGATTATGAAAAGCCAGAGCGGTAAGGGGAAAAAATAAATCTACATATTGGGCAAAACACAGTACTTTTCTGAATAAGCCTGAAGAACCACCTCACTATAATCAGTGCTGGTTGCAAGACACATACCACTCTGCTGTGCTTTACATCACTTCAGAATTTCAACGGATGCTCACAGCTCTGATCTCTTTGTTATACAGCAAAGAAAGGGCTTGAGATGATCAAGGGTCTTTTCCAACTCAAATAATTCTAGGATTTATTTACTTACCTACATGAATGAACTCAGCAAGTGAAAACTTGCACTAGAAGTTCCCTTTGACATTCCAGAAGTTTCACCAGAGGCAGGTGCATGTGAACTGGCAATAAGAGTGCAGTACCCCACAGGTCATACAGGGGAGAAACCCCAGCAATACTCTAGCCAGCTTAAATCTGAAGTCACTCACCAGCAAGGAGGAGGTGAATCAGCAAATCAGGGGAAGGGTTTTCAAAGAATGCAGTCGAACTACATAAAACTACAGTTCTGGGGAAGCGAGGTGTCTCATCCAAGCAAGCACCTACTTTCAGCGGAAGTGTGTAGTTACGTCAGTAATTGCAAGTGAAGGGTTAGTGGCTGTAAGGGAGGGAGTCGGCGTTGGTTAGCATCATCTGCGTGGCAAAGACAGCAAGGAAGCACATATTTAAGAGCAGCTGCATTGGAGAGGAGTAAGCAATGCCAGAATCCCTCCCAGGCAGTGACCTCTCTACTACAGCCAGGCCACGGGGAGCAGTTAAGCGCATCTCCCCTCAGCCCTCTGTGAGGAAGACAGGCAGACACTGCGTCTTGCATGCTTCCTGCCAAACTTTGCTGTTTAAGGGAGAGAGGTGCCCCTCTAGCAGAAGTCACAACGTAGGGTAGATGTGCAGCATGAGTCATTGAACAGACACAGCGTCTTGATTTAAAAGCAGTAGATGATGCTCATCATGAGTTATCAGGGCACAATCAGCTTCACACAGACCTGCACAGGGTCTACGCCCTATTTCTCTTGCACACTGCCCAAGCATATTTTTCACTCAAGGTCCGATTCCTTATTTCCTGGTAACCACAGACCAGTTTGTCTGGACAGAAGCCAAAGCAGCACAAGATTTCTTGCTGGCGCTAACACACCTACATTTTGTTAGGAGAAATACAACCTTTGGGATTTAAAGAGAACTTTGGTTCCAGAAGCAGCTATGAGATCAGGCCACTGCAGTGTGAGGCTGATGAAGTGATTTACATAACGTATCACTGAACCTCGCAGAAACTCACACGACAGAGCCGTTAATGGTAGCTTTGCTCCAGAGAGCAGAGGCCAATTCATTAATAAACAGAGGTGTGATGCTAGCACTAAGCCCCTCACCAGAAAGAGGCATAAAAGAGCGGGTATTTCTGCACCTTCTCGGTTTACAAGAGGACAGAAGCAGCTTTTCAGAATCTTAATTCAAGCAACTATGCACTCATTAAGTTAACTCTGCATCTTCCTGTTCTAAAATGCTCTGGGACAAATAGGAGCAAAGAGGAGTCTTTCCTTAACAAAAGATGGATTGCTAGTTTTCCCTTCCACTAGTTGTCTCAGATGCACAGCACGGGAGTTCTTTTATCTGAAGTACATCCTAGTAATTGGGTTTATTTAGTGTCATATTTTAGTTTAATGGCATGAAAAACGTACTGATAAGGAAAAAATCTGCCAGCAAGAGGAATAACAGCTGTCAATTCACCTGAGGACAGGAAGAAGTTTTTTTTTTTTCTTCCTGAGACCTTGGATACTGAACTAGGACCCAGGGATCAGCACTACAGCGGGTTTACTTCACTGGAGAAACTCTGGTTCTCCATACACAAATGAAACCGTGAGTTCCCTTTCCAAGGAGTCTCCAAAGGGCTCCCACACACTGGAGCTGTCCTCTCAAAGCACGTCAGCTCAGACAGTAAAAGCTTCAGAAAGATGCTGTGGAAGTTTCCCAGAGGAAAGCTTGCACGCAGAAGGGGCCAGAAGCACTGCAGAAATTTAGGCTGTCGTTCTGAATTGCAGAGATCTTTGTAAACACAGGCAGGACCATGCTGTGCTTTTATCAGAATCACAGCTGAGTACTCTTGTTTCTAGTTTGGACACAGGTGAGAAAGCAAGTGTTTGGCACATCTGCTCAGGCAACAGTCAGGCAACAAAACAAGCTTCTTTCCCCACAGTTCTGGACAGCACCATCTCTTTCTCCTCATTTTCCTGGGTGGGTTCAACCACATTTAGCATCTCCAGTTTAAAAGCAGGCAAGCAACTGAAGCATGATATCATGCTGTCAGTTCCAGCAGAATGTTGTTTTCTAGTTCAAGAAGCATTTACACTAATTTTAAGAGTTACTCTGTGGTTCCAGACAGGAGTCACTCAAAATGCTCAGTGCGTGCCAGGTCCATCCCCCAGATAAATTGTATGCCAGCACCTATCCTATGTCACTCAGTTAAATCAGGGTTTACCCACTCACAATTTCCAGGGTAGTCAGAAGAGACTAGCAGGACCAGGAAGGATGATAGTGATACCCATTCCTGCCTCAGCAGAGCACAGAGGTCTGCAAGAGCCTGGGATTCAGCTTCATCATCTTAAACCATCTTCTACCACTAGACAGGAACATGGCTTGGAACAAGTACTCCTGGTCTCAGGCTGGAAGAACCCTAGTTTAATTTAGGGATTAGTCACTGTGGGAAGCAAAGAGATGCTGAGCCAACAGGAGAGTCAGCTGCACTCTACGCTTTACAGCTGCAAGCGTCACTCGTGCTTATTCCACTTTGCCAGCAGAATTGGGAGATAAAGGCTCTTTTCTTTGCTGAACACTCAAGACAGCCTTAAGAGCCACAATGTCAGCAGAAAGACAGACCTGTGCTGTCAATATTGCAAGATTTGTAGTGATACAGTCTGAAAGCAGGAACGAGAGTACTGCCTGCTGCAGTCTCCTTTCAAGTGGGGATCCCAGGAAGAGTTACCAAGGCAAGTGAATTTCTACAGTACCAGCTCAGTCTGATCTATCATGTCAAGTACGGATTCCTCTTTGAATTCCTCCTTCCATTCCTACAGGAGCAAGGTTTAAGCCTGGAGCAGTACTTTACTGCGAAAACAAAGCAGTCACTTCATGCTTATCAGCAGCTGTGATGCATCCAGGTAAAGCAGAACTAGTCAGCCCTATGCCTCGCACCAAAGGGAGGAGCAACTCAGATTTAGAGCACTCTCCGCTACTCCTTTCCTTTGCTAACTTCACATAACATACTTACTGCTGCAATTCAAAACCTTCACCGAAAAGGGGTGAGCAGGGAGAACATCCCTATTTACAACTGTCAACATAGCTTGCAAGATCAAGCAAAGACTGTTTTGGCATAAGCTTGAATAGCATCCTGTATACAGAACCTCCATGGCCAAGTCCAGGTGCAAACTATAAACCACAATAAAGAGGAAAGCTGCTAGTGAGGTCCAACTCTTGCTTCTCTCTGTACATGTGTGCACTTTCCTAGGGCTTGAGAGTCCTACTTCGCACTGGGCCAAAGCGTATACCTTGAGAAGGAGACAAATGCAAAAGGATTTTCTTGTCAGGAACATAAGCTTTCCTTCTATTCTCCTAGTGTTACTGCTTAATTGCACAACACATCAGTACTGCTTTTCCATATCGCTAATCTTCAAGTACAATACGGAAAACCACTTCAGCCTCTCAGCATACTAATGGAGCTAGAAATAGCTCCTCTCTAAACAAGCACTGCAGTATCGAGAGCGCTATTCTGTTGCACTTTTTACTGTAAAGCTTTAACCCATCTATCCTGCTAAGTAACTCTACCTTCAAGGAGAGCATTTAACACGTAGTGCACCCTCTAAGACTAAGCACTGGGCTCCATGGCCCCGTTTATGCTAGGAAGGTACTACCACTTTTTAGGGCTGCCTAGGCTCCAGGTGCCTCAGCTGCTGCTGCAAATAATGTCCTATAACAACTCCACCGAGCACGACAGAAATGCTGAGGCGCCAGACCTGATGTCACCCAGACACCGTGTAACCCCGTCACTTGGCAGCTGTTTCCATCTCTGTGCACAGCCATCGTCACCCTCGGTGACACACATTTTACCCTCTGCTGTTTTACCCTCACTGTGTCCGAATTGCTAGTATCGTACCCAGGGTGGACATGAGAAACTGAACTTGGCCTGGGCCACGCAGCAGGAAGCCTGGGAGCCCCAGGGCAGAGACCTAGCCACCGGCCACCACCTCCCCGGCTCCCCAGCCAGCCACTCCCAGCTCTTGGCAAACGAGAGATGCGCCTTTCAAGGCTGAACGGCTACTGGCTTGAAAGGAATGAGCAGCAGGAGAGTGACGGGGATGTGTCAGGAATGGGTGCAAGGAGCCTGCAATGCGCTGTTGCCACCTGCTGGCACCGACACAGAGAGAACCGGAAGGAAAGTTCGCTTGAACACCCACTCACCTGCCCCGAGAGCCAGAAAAGCTCCCCGACGGCAGGGTCTGTGTTGCGAGGGGGCTGGAAGGGCTCTCCAGACCCCCTGCACGCGTGGAAGGAGGAGAAGAGGGTGGTAAGCTCTGAGCTGCTGCAGGCTGAGGCAGCCCCAGGACTCAGACAACAGCCCCGGGCTCACGCCCTCAGCTCAAACGCCGAGGACCTGCCCCACACCACAGGGACCAGAGCACATCCCGCAGCAGGCCATGCCGCTCTGCCGAGGGATGCCTGCACGGCCTTGCTGACAGCAGCATCGCAACAGCTTCTCAAGAGGTACAGAGCGACGTAAATCTGGGTATTTTGAGTAATTCATACAGAAAAATCCATCAGCACTTGAACCAACCACAGACACGTTCTTGGGAGAGCTTCACAACCCAGAGCAGGTAACGTGCAGAGCGGTAGCTTGTGAGGTCCTTTCCTCCTGGCTTGGTTTGGCCATCAGTAGTTACAGCTCAGGGCAAGCCGAGAGACACTAGACGCTGTCTACTCACCAGGGTTTTGGCTTTGGTCAGCAGGCTGGGCTCCGGCCTCCTTAACGTGCCTTATCACGCTTTTTAACCTCCCCCCTGCTTTCTGTCTGACCCACGTTAAGTATGCAGCAGAGGGGGACACAGTCATACGCTGCAGCACTGTTACCTGCGAGCGGGGAAGCAACTCCGAGAGTTTCTCGTTCTCGGGAGCACCCGGCGAAGGGCAGCAAAGAGCAGGCTGCCGGGCTCCTCGCCATCCGCCCAGCGCTTCCTAGGGAAACACAAAAGCTGTGTTACTTCAGCAGAACATTTAAGAACACGTCAGTTGAAGTTCCTGCAAGTTCTCATCTGGACTTCACAGAAACACAGCCCGGTTTATCAGCTTATGGGGCAGAAGTTGTAAACGGCTCTGTCAAGGTTTCTCCTTTACGGGAGAATGACGTAGGTCATCGCAAGCAGTGTTGCCACACTGCCAGCAGAGTACAACAGCTTCCTGAAAGAATTACTTTTTTATAAAGAGGATGTTAAGCACTTTTGACCTACTCGTCTCTGACAAAGGCTCCTGTCCTGTGGACAGGAATGGAGCCGCCTCCACACTCAGGCAAAACAACTTGGGAACAGAGGCTGCAGCACTGCTTGCTTTCAAGCAGCTTTCAGCACTGAGGTGGGGTTTGGGGAGGCTGTATAGTTGAGCAGAAGACTTAAGTCCATTTTTTGTCATCAGCTTTTACTCTATTTTTTCTTTATTCTTCAGGTTAATACCTCAGCTTTAACAGAGGGGAAAAAAACCCAAAACCTAGAAAAGGGAGGGGAAAAAAATTACCTAAACTAGCTTATCACCTTTAAAATAATACTTTTAAAAGTAATTTCTTCTCTCCTGTGAGAAGAAACCCCAACAACATACACAGATGTCTTTGGGTTTTAGCCTTATTTCCCCTCAGCACCCAGGCTTGGGCAGCCATACAGCACACACTGATAGCATATACACATGCTTACAGGCACTAGGTATTTGACTCTTTCCTGCATTATAGTTTTTGACCAGTGTCAATCAGCTTGGAAAAAGAAGTAGGAACCCTCAGAGCATGGAGTTCCTACCATTTTGTGAAGCAAAACATAAGAACAGGTAAGAACTTAAGGAGGAAAAGGCTAACCAGCAATGTTGGAACGGGCATAAAAGAAAGGGACAGCAGCAAGATGGGTTCAGCCCCTAGAGCTACCTGCTCCACCAGCCATACCTGCTTTAGGAACAAGGTAATCCTCCGTGCTACCCAACCGACCCAGAAGGATCATGCCTGCTTACGCTGACAGGAAACACCACACTCCTGCCCAAGGCTCCCTTTCCCACAGCCCTGCTTCCCAGGGCCAGCTGAAAGCTATAACCCTAAATAGCAAGTGATAGGCGTTTTGTAGGCCGGGGCACTCCAGCACGTAATTAACTCTGCTGCTTTTCTCCAGCCAAAAGATTTCCCCTTTTGCACTTGCTTAGCTGCCCTTTTTTAAAACACAGATCTCTTGGAGGCAGGGAGCGGGTTTTTTTTCATGGAGGTACAGCTCTATAGCACAACATGCAGGAAGCTTCTGGGTGCTGAAGCAACAGTTACATATATATACGTACAACTTACGGTATGATTGTTCTGTAATTGCAATTGCTGCTGTTTAAAAAAAAAAAAAGGATACACTGCTGGGAATACAGTACAGACTGAAAAACAGGGGAGTGAGGAGAGTAAGGATACACTTCTATCTTCCTTTGGCTCCAGTTGATACAGTCTGGGAATCAAACATGCCATTGGAAATAAGTCAGGGAAGACTTGCTTCCCCAGCATGAGCAATTTGTTTCTGCATTCTTTTGAGCAGGTAGTAAACATCTCACACAAGAAATACACAGAAACAATCGCTTTCCAACAGAGCAATCACCTCCAGCCCTATTCATACAATTATCCAAACCAAAGCAGCCAGCTACTGACCTGTACATGGTTTCTTCTGGATGGAGACCAGAAGACAGTTCCCACACAACCTCTCCTACCTGTCTGAGGACGCTGTTGCTATGAGACAAACAGGTCACAAGTGAGGAGGAACACCAGCCTACGTTTAGAATGCGCTCTCAGTCTCCTATTCTTTTGGGACAGGTCTAAAACAGCTGGCCAGCTTTTGCAATTTAAGATGGGCCTGTGATGCCAATCCCATGTGCTGATCACCCTTATTAAGACTTATCCTGAATTAAGCTAACAAAACAAGTTAATCGCTGCTCTTCCCTGCAGTCATTAGCAGCTCCATGTCACTATTATCCTGATACTGTACCACCCTGAGGTCTGTGGGTGAGGTTAGTGACACAGCTTTTTGGTGTATGCTCAGACATGGCACGTTAATTAACATAAACATTTTTGTGGGACTTTAGCCCTCTTGCCTGATCCCAAGATTGAAACGACATGGCTAAATTCATGATTCGCCACACGACGAGGTGGAGAACCGAGCTGTTGGGGTGAAACAATTCCTCAGCAACAAAGGGACTCACCACTTACCCCCATGAGGCGATTTGTGTGCGTGCAGAGAGGGAACAGCGCGCCCCTTGGTCCTTGCTGCAGCAGAGCTCAGCTCGCCTTCCTTTCTCGCTTCGCGAGGAAGCTTTGATTCCTCTGTGTGTTCCTAGATCTCCTACGTCAAGGTGTTGTGCTGGAACAGGGATGTTTATGAGACAAGATGGTCATGTTTTGTGGGGCTAGGAGACTGGTCCTGCAGGTCTAGTCAAAACTCACGCAATCCAGGAATTGGACAGGTAAGACTTTTGTTGAAAACCTTGTAGCTGAGATACAGTTTGTTTAAATACCAAGATATTATCTCATTACAGGGGTATTTGATACCAGCCCTCTCTCCAATTGATGTTTTCACTCCATGTGCTGGATGGTTTGATCAGGGGGACGGGAAAGGGAGGGATGTGAGAGGGCGGCTCGCTCCAGCCAAGAGCCGTCTGTCTGTGCAGCAACACACGTCACGGGGTGGTTCCTTTTGCTGCAGCTCTTCACAAAAGGAGCACACACTCATCCTCAGGAGCAAGGGCTGATCAACCGCCTCGTGTGCAGGCGGAGCTCGGTGAGGTCTGGTTTGTTAATTCAAGTCCCGTGTTAAAGGTGACTGGCGACACAGGCTGCGGAACTTGCGTTTTCTTTCTAAAACGTCGATGTCACTGAGGTCACAGCACGTGGAGAAAGCAACAACCCCACAAGCCCAGCCCTGGGAAGGGGCAGTGGAAGAGTTCTGCCCGGCCGGCGAGGCCTGGCTCCCCGCAGCGGGGTGGGGGGGCCCCGGTAGCCCCTTG